>NW_024097354.1:0-146632 GCF_016545835.1 Crotalus tigris
CATGCGCGCCACGCGTGGCGCCCCCGCCCCCATGCGCGCGGCCCAGCGCATGCGCAGAACGTTTGTGTGACGGGAGTCGCCGTCACACAAACGTTGAGAAGCACTGTTCTAAAAGGTGGAACATACTACTACAAGAAATATAGGATTTCCTTCACTGGGGGATCCTCAGGAGATTACATTAGATGATTTCTGCCAACTCTCTAATTCTATTATATATTTTAAGATTTAAACCAACCCCCCTTTCTTGTACAATTGATGCAAATGGAAGTTCATATCATCTACTGTAATAAGTGGTGGGATTAGTCCAGTGGTGGGATTCAAATATGTGAACAATTGGTCCTCTGTGTGGATGCCACTTCTGGAAGTCTATTCTGGACCTGGGCAACAAAAAATTAGTTACCAGTTCTGCCGAAGTGGTGTGAAAGGGCTGAATCCCACCACTGACTTAGTCTAATGAGAATTATTTGAAAAATTCTTTTTTAAAAAAGATTTTTTAACAGATTCTGATTTCAAGGGTGTCCTCTTGTTAAGTCATTGTTGATTATGTTACATTCTAGTAGCCTGGAATGTAAATTGGCAGATTCAGTGATACAATCTTATCTGCCTGTCTTCAGAATAATCCCACATCACATTCCATGTTTAACAGTCCTAGGAATAATTGTAGATGTTTATTTGATAAATAGTTTGAACAGAGGCCAAATTGGCAAGAAAGTCAAAACAGTGGCAAGGCAAAGCTTTCTCCCCAGTGCAGATCCTTAAGGAAGTTTGGTTAAATTAAATACTCCCCATATACTAAAGGAGGGAGGACTAAAGTTGAGGAAATTAGCCAAATTGATGGAAATAGGGAGAGGGTGCTACTGAAAGGCAAATGGCTTGGATGCTACGAAATCTGGGTGCCTTTGGTGCTAATGTAAGAGAAAGGAGAAGCAAGACCAGGGATGTCAAAGTAAGCAGAAAGAAATATGGGGAAAAATCACAGAATAAAATGAAAAGATTCTGACACGGTGAAGCCTGCAAGGAAATCAAAACAGAGCCATTTCCAAAGGAAGAAGAAAGGCCAATCTAAAGAGGTTAAAGAAAGAAACAAAGCTTAGAGTTTTGAAAAGGTGCAGAGTTATAGGGTGAAAAGCCAGACCCAGAGGAACAAAGCAAAATGGGCAGATATGACTCAAAGAGAGACCAAAGTAGGAAAAGGATGTGGTTACCTTTGGGAGGCATCTGACAACCTAAAAGAGAGAGAAATTTAAACTAGAAATATTATTCAAGAGTAAAGGAGGAAAAAAAAATCAAGCTTTAAAGTGAGAAGACTTTAGGTGGGTCAGGTGCTTACTGAGACAAAAAGGAAATAAGGCAGGAAGCTCTTTAATTGGGGAAGTAAGCAGCAGAAAGATTACTCATGCGTGAAGGGGAGAATGCACATGTCATTTTGCTCACCGTTATGTGCCTGTTTTATGCCTGCCTGCAGCTTGGGTTTGAAGGGAAATGGACTGGCTAGCAAGTTGCACCCAGGAAAGTGTCCACTGTGGGAAGGACTGAGGCTAGAGAGGCAGGAGTGTCTGATATATGATAGTTTGGAGGATAGAATGGGAGAGTCCTTTGAAAGCCAACATGGTTTGGGATCAGGGCCAGTAAGGAGAAGGTCCAAGGAAGTTTAACTTGCCAGAGACATTTTTGCAAGGCAACTATGGTTGAATATCCTTGCCAAGAGGAGTTGTTCTGTGTTGTGTTTGTGCTAAGTACTTGAAAATGAATTGTCCTTCAGTGCTAAGTATTGGAGTGAGGGAAACTATTGTTTGGCTTTGCGTTCGTGGTCGTGCCTCATCTTCATGGTGGGTGTCAGTTTGCTTCATGTATGGATTGTCACCACCACACATCCATGCAAAAAGCAAACCCAAACCCACACCGATGATGAGGCACAACCACAGACCAGAAGCCAGACCACAGCTGCATCATTAGCCACTTTAAACCCCTCCAATCCATATATGAAACAAACTGACACCCACCATGAAGATGAGGCACGACCACGAACACGAAGCCAAATAATAGCAATGCAGCTCACCATCTGCACATTCCCCTGCAACTCAGACTAACCTGAGCACAACAAAGCCCCCATCCAAACAGAATACTCCCCAACCAATCAGAGCACAGCCAACCCCCCATCCAATCAGAGTACAGCCAAGCTCCTAACCAATCAGAACACACCTCCACCCAATCAGAACACAGCCAAGCTCTCATCCAATCAGTTCATACCCCCAATGGCAGTTAAAAGGAAGAAACAGCTATGATCATACATTGCTCCTAGAAGCACGAAGCCGAAAACACCAGCCTGAAAATGACGAATGAGACTTCGTCGAAAGACACTTCCAATTTGATGTGGGAAAAAACCCGAATAACCAAAGACCTATATATAATGCATATATATATATATATATATATATATATATATATATATATATATATGCAGGTCTTGGCGTATTCGGGTCTTTTCCCATGTAAGATTGAGAGTATCTTGGCGATGTTTTGACGATACTCTCAATCTTACACGGGAAAAGACCAGAATACGCCAAGACCTGCATACCTGTATCCATGAAAATCTACACACACACACACACACACACACACACACACATATAATTAAGTCTTGCTGAATTCAGTGAGGCTTCCTTACATGCTTCTCTTTCACATGGAGGAGTGTGATTGTTTTATATATATATATATATATATATATATATATATATATATATATATATATATATATAACAATCAGAAGGAAACACTATAATAAAGCTTACTTTCTGGCCTTTAGAAAGGTGGGGGAATCCAGAGAAAATTAGTTATCTGGGCTGTTGCAGAAATGCAATGAAATTATTGTAGTTTTAATCTGCCCTGAGAGAGTTGGGAGAAGAATCTAAATAGATTACAATTTGTTGCAATTACTTTGCAATGTTTTATTCATTTATTTTATCATTATACCTGAGTGTTTCTACAGTTTAGGCACAATATAATACCAATTTATTATCCTTATTTTAAAGCAGTGGGTTCTCAAGCAAAACTGGCAGCAAATTACAAACATATTGTTTTCCTCATGGAGTAAATATGGAAATTTGACTTTTAATAAAGCCATGGTTCTGGAACTGCATTGGAACAAGTGTCCAGAATAATAATGCCATGTTAGTGACATCAAATTGGCATGGAGTAAATGTTCTCTCTATTCATTTTTCCAAATGAGTCATGGTTCTGATGTGGTGGGGCTGACACCAATGACACGTTTCTTAAAATAGCAATCACCACACCCACACTCATTTTGATGCAGTTCTACAGAAGTAGAACCAGACTCCAAAAGATGCTGGCATGCACTGGGAGATATTCAGATAAAAATAGAAAGAGGAAGAGATGAACCTACTTATCTTCCTGAAGTTCATGGAAGTCCCTATTTGCTTAATGTGTAAAATTCTGTCTCACTGAAAATTGTGGAACTATTTAAGGTCCACTTGAAAGCTTGGCAATGGTGATTATGCTTTTTTAAACTGATTACTAGCCTGGCAAAATAGAACCTCTTTAATGCATATATTCAGTATATTGAAACATGCACTCAATAATAGCTTATATTAAGGAGAAAATTACTTGCAAGGTCAGACTCGGTATATATGATAGTAAAATAAATTACAGTCACTCAGAATGAAGGCCTGAGGTCTGAATAGCTATCATGAAGCCTGCAACATAGAGAAAAATTTGTAATCAATTGTAACGATCTGGTCTGATTGATGATATAATAGGATATTCATTCTGATCAATGAAGGGTAGATTGTGAACTGAGAACTCTGATGAAAAATAAGGCACATTTTAGAGACATGGGAACAGAACTGGATAGAAAAGCATCTATAGAAAAAGGGAAGGATGAAATAGGAAAAGAAGACTACATATGTAAATAGTTTAGTTCTGTGGACAATGTGCTATATGCCAATCATCTCCAGTGTAATATCCTGCAGATCTGTTGGATTACAATTGTTATCCTACCATTTCAGTTTGACCAATGATCATGACTAGGGTTTTAGGCGCCCACCATTGGCCACACTCATTTTGCTCCCAGCCACCCCTGCCTCAGCCAATTCAGAGGCAGCTTTCCTCCTCTGCTGCCTCTCCCCCAGCAATTCTCCATGGCTAATGGCCCCTTGGCCCCCCTCCCTCAGCCCTTTTCCTGGCCCATTGCCTGAGGCATCATTTGACCTGGGCCTTTGGCTGCATGGGACAAGAAGCTGCCAGCCAATCGGGGGCAGGTGGCAGTGAGTGATTGGTGGCAGACTGGCAGGGGGGAGGCAGAGTGCCATGTGAGGACCATCGTGGGGGTGCACCAGACAACTGGCAGCGGTGGCATGCAGAAGCAATTGCAGGGGCACATCTCTGTGTGTGTGCTCCTGGCTTTTGAGCAACAACTACAGATTGGAAATTTTAGATTCAGTTCTGGCCTTGCCTTCTGGAAACCGAACTGAGTTAGAAGAGCTTGCCTACCTTTAAAATGGGGTAAGCCATTGCTGCTGCATTTGGGGATCTGTGTGGTGCTTGTGCTGCTGAGGGATAGCAAAGCTGCAGGCAGGCAGGCAGGCAGGCAGGGCAGGCTTCAGCCTAATTTTCTACCCAGACACAATTCAGTGGCTTCACTTAGATTGCACCCCTGCACCACTTGCTTGCACCACAGGGAGAGTAAAATGCAGATGCTTATCTGCTCTAGGGAAGCACAGACCTGCAAGCCTGTCCTGTGGGAAACCCTGTGCCATGGGTCCTTTTGCAGAGGTATAAAATTCAGATGGCAAGGATAGGAAAGGAGCAAAGAGGTCTCTTGCCCATGGTAGCCCTCCGCTCTGAAATCTACTCCCCAGATTTACTTCCAGTCATCTCTTCTGCACAACCCTAACCCTAATCCTAACCTCACATGGATTCCCAAATGCAGCAGCAAGTGCTTGCCCTATTTTAAAGTAGCAAAGCTCTCCTAACTCAGTTCTGTCTTCAGAAGACAAGGCCAGAGCTGAATCTAAAATTTCCAATCAGTAGTTATTGTTCAAAAGCCTCTGCTACTTGCCTGGTGCCCCCCCCCAGGATCGCTTCTTCAGGCCACCACTGCCAGTTGTCCAACGCACCCTCTGTGCCCCCCCAATTGCTCTGCACACCACGTCCGCCAGCTGCCCGGTGCACCCCCCTGACAGCCCCCCATGATTGCTTCTGCATGCCACCACTGCCAGTAGCCTGGCACAACCCCCTGACACCCCTCACAATGGCACACTGCCCCTATAGTCTGCCGCCAATCGCTCACTGCCGTCCATGCAACCAAAGGCCCTGGGTCAAATGGTCCCTTGGGGAATGGGCCAGGACAAAGGGCTGGTGGTGAAGGGCCAGGGGGTATTGATGGTGGAGAATCTCCAGGGGAGGGGCAGTGGAGGAGGAAAGCTGGCTGTGAATTGGCTGAGGTGGGGGTGGCTAAACATCCTATTCCGATGGCTAGAGGAATCAAACTGGAGAAGTTAGGTCAAACATCTTCTGCTTCAAAATTCGACATGGAGAGGGAAAGAAATGCTGGTGTTTGTTGCTGAATTTTCCCAGCAGAATTAATATTACAAGGTGGAGGTTTTTGAAGAAAACACACAGGCTTTTACAAGCCCTCATATAGCCAATTGAAATGAGAAAATATATAACAAGAAGATAAACATAAAACTGGAAGAAGGTTTCAGTACCATGGGATTCTTAGGGAACCAGGATGAAGAAGAATACAGAACAGTAGATTTATAATAAAGTGAATATATTTAAGACACCCAAGCTTGTATCCCACAGTGATCTCATCTTATTTGGCAAGACCGAGTAAAAACATTTAAAAGAGCACTTCTCATTGCCACTACAGGTAGACCTCACAAGTGACTACTTAGGGCAGGCATGTCAAACTGCTGGCCCATGGGCCGGATGTATCACGCCAAAACTGTGCCCACCCCATTGCCGGCAGTGGGGAAAAAGTCATGTGACATCACGAGTTCGACATGCCTGACTTAGGGCATCAACCATTCACAGTTATGATGTTAATAAAAAAGTAACTTTATGACCAATCCTTGTATTTACAAACTTTGCATATCTCTTTCTCAGTCACATGTTAGCCATCAGTTAGTATGCGCCACCCTATGCTGACCCATTTTTTTCTTCCCTCCCTCTTGCAGAGCCAGTGATTGCCTAATCAAGCTATCTCTTTCTGAATTGCCTTTGCTCCCTAGCAGGTCCCTAAAAAGTGCTAACTGAAAGTTAATAAGCTCAGCAATGTGGCCTTAATTAGTCGGCTAACAGTTGCTGTATGAAATTGACCAGACACTAATCAGTTGCTTTTGTTTGTTTCTTAAGTGTGCTAGGCAAGCAACCATCATGGTGCATTCTTTTGATGTGTATCCCCATTGTGTTCTTGCTTACTCTCTTGTAATCCCTTCCTCTCCAATGAATGGAAATGCAAGCATTAATCCCCTTCTTTGCTAATTATGCTGGTGCCGGGTTAAGCAATCAAAGAGCAATCAAAGAGAGGAGGAATGGGGAAAAAGGGCTATAGGATTTGCTCTTTTATTTGGCTTCCTTGTCAGCTGAATGAAACCTTTCCTGCTGTTTGGGCTCCCTTGGCTATTTGGAGTCACATCCTTCTGATGCGATCCTTTTTTAACTTATTGTGGAATGCCTACTTTTATTATGCTACAGTATACTAAAATATCACTTAATTTTGGTACAGCTACTGTTATCCAGAATCTAAAATGCCTTTCCATTTATACAGGATAGTTAGCCCTGATTCGTGTATGACTGGCATGAATGTTTTGCTGTTTTTATTGATTTTGTTGTGAGCTACCTAGATTTATTGTATATAAATAGGTAGCCATATACAATTTAATAAATAATTAGAATCCCTCCTTTGAAAGCAGATTCTGGTGCTGCATTAAATCTAAACCCTCACTGGATAATCCTACGGGCATGAGAAATGGATTGAAAAATAAAGGCTTGGAATTGATGTCATTATTACTATTATTTCTTGTCTGTCCAACTTGCTTCTGGAGTTGTTTTCTTCAGTCTTTGGTTTTCCCACTTCTTCTAGCAAAAACTTTAGGGCAAGGGTGTCAAATTGCCAGCCTGCGAGCTGGATGCGTCATGTGGAAGCTGCACCAACCCCAGCTCCAGCAAGGGGAAAAAAGTCATGATACGTCACGAAACGTCATGTGACATGGGGAGTTTGACACCCCTGCTTTAGGGGATCACAGTCTCCTTGTTTAAAGGAAGAAACTGTTTTGCATGAGAAATTATTCCCTATTTCTAATTCCCTGTTTCATGTAGATGTTATCTGAATCTCAGATCCCATAATGACAGGAGTTGTTTCTACTTAAATTAACTGAGGATTAATTATCACAAAATAAAAGAACAGGAAAAAAAAATCCTCTATCTTATAAATATAGTAATTAGGTTTCTTTATGGAGCAGCAAATTTGTTTTTCATTTTAGTTTAAGAAATGGTTTGCTGCTGCATTTTTATATACTTTTGAAAAACAAAAGATTTATCAGAGGTTGTGCAATTGCTCCAGAGAAAGATATAAACACAGTCATTTAACACTTAGAATCTTGAAAACAGAAAGGAGTTCTCTTGCTGTTGTGTTTAGTCAGAGCTATTAAAAAACATTAGTTGTGTTTTAAATTTATTGTTATCTACCAACTTTGGAACCGCTGCTGTAGATATGATGAAGGAAACAATAAACAACAAACAGCTGTAAATGAGAGCAATTGTAAATGGATGTGAATAGTGCTCTTCTCATTTCTTGTTCTACCACGAGACCACACCTTTCTAAAAGCTTGTTAAAGCTATGGAGACAACATTTTTTCTAGACTGCACTTCAGGAATAAGGTAGCATTTTACACCTAGGTATGCATATATGTAGATACACTTGTGTGCCTGTGAATACGTTATTAGAGAGATCTCTGCAGTAACAGTATATTGCCTTAATGGGACTTGCAATAAGCAAATTATATGAAAATATTTCAAAAATGAATTATGCAGCATCATGCTAATATTCTGTTGACATTCGTAAAATGTTTATGGGAAATCCATTGAAGTACAACTCCTGCACAAGTAAATACTGATCTGTACTGTATGTTATCTATACATTTAGGACAGAAGATTATACAGACAGAACTTCCTTGACTGCATACCACCCTCATTTTCAAAAATGTCCAGGTGATGGCCCAATATTCATAGAGCATGAAATATTGTATCATAACCATGACAATGAGCATTGCTGGGATGGCAATGATGACAGGTTGAGGCCATTATGTGACCAATGCGGCCACCATAAGGCCCATGCTTGTCACCATGACAATAGTGAAAAATGATTGAGTCATCACCTATCTGCTCAGGAAAAGAAGAGAAAAAACATTACACATAGACAAGATGGGAAAACATGTCTCTTTATGGAGAACACTGATACTTAAAAAAAAAAGATGTTGTGGAAGGTAAGGAGGCTTCCCTTACAGCTAGTGTCTCTGGGCTAAAATTGGTATGGCTTCAAGCCACAAAACCTGAACTTCAATGTAGCATGGCTTCATCCCTAAATAAGCACAGTTCAAATTGGAACACAGGGCCAATTTTGGGAGCCAACATTGTATTATCACGTTCTTGTATATAAAAATGTTCTTAGGGGCTATGTTGCATTACCCGTACGATTCAGTAGGACACCGGTCTGGTGAGAAATACATCAAGGCAAGCATCCAACAGGTAGAGCTTCTCAGTAACTTGACAGATATATTCTTGATAGACATATGCATCTCTACAAGGGATAGTGGTCCCCCAAATGTGCATGACATTTGGGGGAGAAGGAGGATGTTTCTTCTACTGTTTTAAATGGTGGATCGATGCATTGCCTCTTGTCAGTGCTATTGATATTAATAATCAGTGGCTATATAATCATTGTGAGTCTAGATAATCTGTTCTAGAGAATGCTGTCATCTCTAGAGCGCTCCAAATGATTAATTTGAGCTTTATGATTTGATAAATAGGGATAGTTCTTTTTTCTTTAAGTATTGCTTAAAGAAACACTAGAGAATGATTCAGTTCTAGATTCAACTCCAACAACAACAAAAAATACCCTTCTTCCTGCTATATGTTAGATATGAGATGTAATGAATGTAGAGATGTCTACAACAAGCGGGTGGGGTTTGAAAAGTTAAGACAGTAACTGCAACAATGTGACTGAAGCCATAGCATTTTTAAAAAATGTGTCATATACAACATATATAGAGTTTTGATTGTGTGGGGACAATCACTATCTTGACTGTTTTGAATCTCCCTGCAGATATTTCTGAAAGAATGAGAATGTTTCTTGAAAAGCTGTCTAATGGAATTCAGCACAAATTTGCTGACCCATCCTTCAGTTTCTTAGCTGGTTCTTTTCTAAAACAGTGGCAGAATTTTAAAGTGTTTTAATTGTTCCTGTTCCCATTATGTTATTAAAATAAAAACCAAAGCACATTATTGCATAACAGAATAGAACATTGAAATACAAACCAATAAAATAATACAGCTATCAATCTGTAAAAAAACCATAAGAAGTAACTTTTTTTTTAAAAAAAAAAAATCCCTTCCTTTCTTTTCAAGCATTTGGCCTCCCTTTTAAACTCCAAGAGTCGGTGATTGATCAGCTGACATAAGATCAATAACAAACAACATAGGATTCCTGCTATCAGGCTTACAAGCTGAAATCTAATTAATGATAAATACAATCCAGTGAGTCATAAATTTAATTCAAAGCTACCTTGAATAGAAAAGTCTTTAAGATGACAAAAAGGAAGCAAAACCTGCCAAGGGTGGTGCAAGATGGTGAGCAGAACATAACTGGTAATTTGCACATTTTGACCTTCTGTGACTGTTGTTGACCTAGCAGATGTTCACTGAAAGATTATTTCCACAAAGAAAATCTTGTCACTTGCATACTTCCAATACAAACCCTCCTGTAAAGCTTTGTGCCTCTTGTGTTTGATAGTATCATGTTGGATTTTATGGTTTGTTTTTTTTCTGAGGTTCATTATTTCAATTTCTAAGAGCAATGGTGTTTGGTTATAAGCTGTCATTGATGCAAAGTGCCATGCATTGTACCTGAATAATAATCAGTGAAAGGTCGCTTACATGGTGGAGTAACCATTAGTAGGATTTCAAATACATTTAATTATCTCACGTTACATTATAAACATCATTTTAAAATGCTATCTCATTCATTGTTCTGGTTATAAATGTCCTCTTCTTACCCAAAATAATGAAAAAGAATTTGGCAATACTAATATAGAGAAAAATTAATTAAAATTAAGCTTTGACCTAAGTGGAAAACCATTATAAATACCTTTGGTCTATTGACTATATTTGTTACTATGTTGATTGGATTTATTACTATAATAAAAAGACATGCAGGGTAGTTAGAGTGAAATATTGATGAGAAAGCTTGGCCTGTCCTATTGAATGGATTTCAGTACTGCAGAATTCATACATTTTTCTACCACCCTATGTTCTAGTGTAGAATACAGTGAGCTGGAACAGAGGTATGGACCTTTGCTGAAAGACAAGAGGCAAGAACTAAACTAAACTAAACGTTTTTGCTCTGTGACTCTTAGGCCTAATAAGAAAATCCAGCTCCTGGGATGAGAGAACAATAAGAAGTAATTTAATGCAAGTAGCACAGTAGCAGATTAATAGGCACTGAAGAGGTTTAAACATGATCCACAATCCAAATATGCAAAGCATTGACATATTAAGAGGATGATAGTGAATAAGTTACTTTGGTTTAGTATGAGGGAGCCAGCAAAAAAACACATTCCAGCTTGAGATGCTATTCCTTAGTGGCTATAGAATTTATGGAGTGGCAGAGATTGCTGACTTGCAAACAATCTTGGAGGATGCTAAGAGAATTCATCTTATGCTTAGAGGGTTTGGGGATGGTTTGGTGATTCTTTGATTGATGTGAACTGGTGTCAGCTTCCCCCCTCCCGAAGTAAACCAGATAGGAAACACAACTAGATGAGCTAATTATACAATCAAGGCAGATCATTCCTGAATTTCTTCCTCTGAGTGTTAAGCACTAGGACATGAGTGTCAAACTCAATTGTGTCACATGATGTATCGTGACATTTTTTGCCTTTGCGGAGCTGTGGTGGATGTGGCTTGTGTGTGACGCATCCAGCCCATGGGCCACCAGTTTGACACCCCTGCACTAGGGGCTCCTGCCCCTCTTCTCTGATTGTTGCTCTGATAGGCAAATTTCTTCCCCTCATCTTCCAAAACCATTCACACATTCAATTACAATTGGCTTGTTCTTATTTTTTGTGTTGTTGAATCATCTTGGAATATGATGATAAGGCACTACTATTTAATTTAGGGGAATTGTGACCACAAGGTAGCATCATTTGAGGGAAGGGATGGAAACAAATGCCTGCTATGTTCCTTTCAGATTGTTTCCCAGCCTCAGGAATGCTCTCTTAAGCTCTGTTTAATCTCCGTGTACTGCTTTTGGGCATAAGTCAATGGAAGGGAAAGGATGTTTTATTTTTATATTAATTATGGAAACATTTGATCTGAAATCCGTTGATTTAAAAAGGAGAAGTTAACCTAGGGAATTTCCACCGAAGCTTTATTTTAAACTCCAAGCCTACTAATGGACCACAAAAGAAGGGTTTTGAATGATTTGTTCTGTCTTGATATTCAGCTGGATGGTACCCACTAGCCAGGCAGGTTTTAGTACCTGAATCTAATACAGACATTTCTAAAAAGAGTTCAGATTTAGCTGGCAGAACAACACAACGCCACTAAGAGTTTTTCTTCTGAAAAACTGAATGCACAATTTCAGAGTTCTTTTATATTCAGTACTCTTGGAAGTTCTCAAGTTGCAATCATAGCCAGAAATGTCTTTCATCAGCTTACAAAGGTATATCATCAGCTGCAACCCTACTTATCTAGTGAGATCTGACATCACTTGGTACTACTAAAAGAGGCTTGATGGTTTTGTACAGTATCAGGCTTTTTGGGTAATCCTGAGGGTCTCGTAGCCGGCTCATCTTGGTAGTGTTTCATTGACTTCTGGATTGAAGAGCTATGGCTTAATAACTTGGAATCACACAATTTGATGGGCTGTTTTTTTTTCACCTCATGCTTTTCAATTGACATCCCAATCACATTTATTTTTCCCCACATCCTTGCATCCCAGACTGATGGGCTGAGAGAGGAGTTCTCCTTTACAGGGTCCCCATGTTTGTGATATGAACTCTGGTTCAGTTGGGCTAGTTACTACAAGAGTTTGGAATAACCTTAAAGATGCATTATTTTTAATAGCTTCCACATGAAATATCTTTATCAGATTATTTCTAGTTATTGTTGGGCAAAAGATAATCTGTTGTTATTATATTTATGGTGATTTTTATCTGTAAATAACGCCTAAACCTATTTTGAGTACTGTAATAAAAAAAATGCCCACACAAAGCATGTCACCCCCCCTCTCCTCTCTGTGTGGATATAATGGTTTGTAGGAATGAAAAAAGCAAATGGTTTATGACATGCACATATAAAAGCAACAATATAGAACAGAATTAATATTGTGCCACCTGTGGCTTTTTTAAGTGGAGAAATTCAGGTCTTGAAATGGTATTATATTGATTTCTATAGCAATCTGTCAGAATATTTCAATCCTGCCATTAATCAAACTGAAGCACATGTCTTTACTGTATAACTGTTTTTAAAATACTCTTTTAGCACTGACTTTTCTCATACTCTGTTTGATCTAGATAATGCCTGCATTTTATAAACAAAATATTTATTGAGAGAAAATGAATATGCCTCTCTACCCAGTTCTGATTCACTCCAGCTATCTTCATCAAGGATATTCAGACATTCATATTCTTTGCATTTTTCTTTATATATGAGCTATGCATAATTGTATGAGGCATCAGTTGTTAATATAATGAACCAAACAGTGTTTCTTTTATGTAGATTTTTAGATTTCTGTAAATTTTTATGCTTTGTTTGTCTTTGTTCTATAGGTTGAGATAGTATCTATCAGTATCTAAACTAGACAGTTTTACTGAGTAATCATATTTGTTCTGGATATGTCCTAAGGGGTCTGTGATAATTAACCATCTCATACAAACCAACTTTTCTTTGAGAAAATCTTTGAGACAACCATGACTGAGAATCTCCTAAGCCAGTGTTAGAACAGCTGTGTGCAAGTTTGTTAATTAAAAATCATAACAAACTTCAATGATAATGAGAAAAATAAAAGATTAAGTAAAGTTGGGGCATTACAACTTTTCTGGGAAAAGAATGAAAGTCACTTCCAGTTCTATAGATATGTGTTCTATTATAAGGAAACCATACTAGTGAAACTTATTTCCTGTGAACCTGAGAAAAAAATATCTCCATCTTTCTGCTCTGGTGGCAAAGAGTTTTCATGATGTCCAGACTGGTTCTTGGTGGGGAAAAAAACACTGGGATCTGTTTATGTCATATAGTAGCCCAATTGATGACGAAAAGACTAAACACTGATATGGGTGATAAAAAATAAGATTCTGTGTTAAGATGCTCAGTGCAGATAAGCTAGCCATGTCTGGGTAGATGATATGTGTAGTTAATCTTGGTTAATAACAAACTATTAAGCAAGGTCTGACCTGGTTGGTATTTGGGTGAAAATCTACTAGAGAATCCTGTCGGCAGACTAGTCTAAGAAGTTGAAAGGACTTCCTAAAATAAAGCCATGAAACTATTTCTGTATTGCTGCCAAGAAAACTAAATGGACATATCCACAAAATCACCAGGAGATGAGCTCAATCAAAAGAGACACTAATAAACAGCCCTGGTAATTAGTTCCCACTCTGTGTGAAGAGAGTACATGGAGAAAAGATAGCATACTGTCAAGGATAACACCTAATGGCCTAAAGATGTCATAGTGCAGCTACATCACTCCTTTCATACCCTCTGGGATCCTTCCTAGTGACCAGCATTTTCCTGGTCTTTACAAGCACTCCATTCATAGGAAAGCAGGTAGTCAAGACTTAGCTACAGGATATTTTAATCCATCCTCCGGTCAGATCATGGCTGCTTTATGGATTAATCAAAGTTCTCTAGTTATTATTATCTATATTAGTTCCATTGCTGCTTGAATTTTATATCATTAAGTTAGATTGGAACAAATGGGAGGGAGGAAGAGCCATCATATGGAGCTAGAATTCACTCACAAAATGTTCATGACAGATACCAAATGCCTACTCCAGCTCTGGATCTTATTTCATTTCAGGATTGAACCCACATGAGTCTGCTCAGCCAGGCTGAACTGCTAAGGACATCTGTTCTGATACATACTTATGATAGCTTGATGCACTGCTGGAGATATGCCAGTTTTGACTTCCAAATGCTTGCATATCTGTTCTGTGCTCATTTCTTTCGTGACTGCTCAAGTATATACCAAATTCTGACAAATAATTGCAGTTTGAAGGGCATGCTTAATGGAGGCCAATAAAAGTGATTCACAGGCAGCTGTAAACTATACACTCACACTAAAAGATAAAAAGCTGCCTTAATGAGCCATACAAGACAGTTATTGATGTATTTATGAAAACATTCCTAAATACATACAAGCAGGGGAATTAAAAGATAAATATTTAAAGATCGAGCAGCACTTCTGCTAGGCTATGGAAATGTTATTTGCAAAAGTTGAAAAACTACCCAGCATTTAATACAGAGTTTTGTGAATGTGTACATTTTAATGCATGAATTGGGTTGTTATTTATTGATAAGTTTTGAATGCTCAAAAGTGAGTCCAAAGCAGGGGGGAAAGGGGTTAAATGTGCAAATGGATGCAATTCCAATAAAATGCAACAACAGAGATAATGTTAACAACACTTAAAAAGCCGGATTCTTAAATAACATGTAAAAGAAGGCAGCCTTGGTGCCAGGCAGGCCTCTTTAAGGTGGGTCTTCCACAGCTGAGACGGTGTTACATCTTTCCTAGTTGTAATCTATATGTATATGTCATCTATACATATAAGAACTTGGGGCAAATATCCAAGTTTTCATCTTGGTTTTCCTGCTAGGAATTTGTAAAAATCCTACTTTATAGTAACAGCCCAAGATGGAAAGAAGGAAGCTGATTCTATATTTGAGCTCCCAATGCATAACCTCATCTCATCCCTGAGCTAGCTCTACTTAACTATTGGAGAAATTCTGAAATGCTGGTCCACCCATTTGAATGGATAATCCATTTTAAGTTCTTTAGTACTGGTTAAATACAGGGCTTTTTTTTTATATAGAACGCCCAGAATGGAGTTCTAGCACCTTTTTTGGATGGAACCTTGTAGGGTAGGCAAGGCGGGTTGTATGATGTGTGTGAGTTCTGGCACCTTTTTTTTTTTGTTCAAAAAAAGCACTGGTTAAATATACTATTTCTTCTGATAAACACTTCAGAACTTCCAGTTCACCTTGTTGATCTTATTTAAAGGTAGAACAAAGGAGAACTGATGATCTTTCCTCCCTCCCTTTCAAATTATTCAAGAAAGGCTGCTGGGTTTACAAACACATAGCAATGGGATATTTTTTAATGGTGTATCAATTCAGAGATCTGATCTTCCTTATGAGTGATCTGGTTCTGGGTATCAGTTTCAATTGCTGCCTAAATAAAAACTGTCATATCTCAACAAAAAAAGGGCCCTTCAAATTAACAAAAGACATATAGAGTTGCTTGTCTATTTCTTTATATAAAATCATAATATCAAACAGTGGTCTACTCCAGGGCTTTTCAACTAGTGGTACGGGTACAACCTGTGGTACATTGGCACCTGGCAGGTGGTACGCAACCATCCTAGAAAAGTGGTAGCGGGGGAGGGGAATGAGCTGAACTGGTGGCAGCACCACACAAGCCTGAGCGAGAGATGGCTGGAGATGCAGGGCTGTCAGGGCTCAGCGGAAGCCTCAAGATCAGCACTTCTTTGGGACTGTCAGGACTCAGTGGAAGCGCCAGAATCAGTGCCAGGCTCCAGCTGGAGCTTGGCGCTGATCCTGGTGCTTCTGCTGAGCCCAGAAGAAGCGCCAATCAGCTGGAATGTTGCAGCATCTCCAGGGTCTTGTGATTTACATCCAGATGCTTGGCAACTGATTCGTATTTATGATGGTCACAGTATCCCACGATCATGTGAAGTGACCAGAACTGCTGCAACCACCCAGCAGATGAGGGGAATAAAAACCAAACACCCCCCACCCCACCCCTGCTGCCAATCCTCAACGGAAATGCTCACAACAATGGCAGCCTCGGACAGGAGGAAGAGCACCACCAGGCGGACAGGCAGGTGTCTTGCTTGGCTGTGGCTTGGGGGGCACTTTTTCAGTGCCACTGTAACTTCAAACAGTCACTAAGCGAACTGTTGTAAGTTGAGGACTACCTATACTTTATCACTTTTTTCCTTTTTTTTTTTTTTGGCCATCAAATGGTGAAAAGGTTGAAAAGCCCTGGTCTACTCTATACAGTAGATGTCTCATTGAACTCAACACTCCCTTATTTATGAGTTATGCAACTCTGGGATATTGCATTTGCATTGCAATAAACAATGAAGAATGACAGGCTGTCATTTAGTGTTTATACTATTCATGGTATAAACACTAAAATGTTGAACTAGATTTAAGACTTGACTTTACTGCTCTTTATTACACATGAACCATTCTCAGTTCAACCGACTTCATAGAGTTGTTTTTGTAACAATAAGAGAAGACCCCCTTGAATGAATCCATTGAGATCACAGAGGAAAAGTAAGATTAAGTTGTGTGTATGAATTTAGTAGTGTAATATACTAAAACTCTCATTCCCATAATCTTTACTTGGGCATCATAGGATATTTGAACCAAAATACCTCAAATGAATTAACTTAAAGAATGTGTCCAAAATCCGGGACCTATGGAATTGAAATTTGGCAACTTTTATAAAACATTTTATGACATAAAATCATCATAAAACAGCTTATGACCTAGTACAAAAAACTATCATAAAATATTTCCTGTGCTGATGTTTGACAGCTATACAGTTCAACATGGGCTATTTTCAAGGCACATACATCTCTGAATGTATCCCAACATTTCCAGTGAAGGTGGTATATTAGAAGTTCTGTCATTGTTGGAGGCATTGAGGAATCTGGTAAGGAAATATCTCTGAAAGGAGGACGCAAAGGTTTATGGCTTCTTTAGTCTATAAATAAAGCCACGTGCATTTTAGGGCTTGAATATCTAATGGATCATTGGTATCTGTCTGGACATTACAGATGAGTTCCATGATTACCTTTGAAGGTACTTCATATGCCAGGCACTCAGTGAGGAATTTGAAAGAGAGCTTTTTTTTTATTATTAAAGTGTCTGGAGAGTTCCTTACCTAACTGCAAGGTCTAATAAGCTTTTTGGTATCAGCTAAAATCTATCATCATCATCATCATCACCATCATCATCATCATTTTAGCCATTGTCTATCCACTGCAGGATGAAGGCCTCTTCTGCATATTTCCAATCAATACAGCCCTGAGCTTTCTTTTGCCAATTGGGCCCACAATACCTGCTGATGTTGTCGATCCATCTTGTTTTAGGCCTGTTTTGTGAATGCTTTTTACCAAGCGGGATCCATTCTATGACTGCCTTGATCCACCTGGCATTAGTTCTTCTTGCCATGTGACTGGCCCATTTCCATTTCAATTCTTTTATTCTCTTGATGATATTGTATACTTTCGTTTGTTCTCTAATCCATGTGCAGGTCTTCCCATCTTGTCTTGTAATGTTGAGCATGTATCTTTCCATGGCTCTTTGCACCACTCATAGCTTTTGTAAAGTCTTTCATAGTGAGCCTGATTTTGGGATTAACTTATTCTATTGGGCCATTCAGTATATGGTAATAGTTTTAACTATTCAGTCTTGAAGACTGAATAGGTAAGTACTCTCCATGCTACCCTGTCAAGCACAGTTTCTTTCAGTTGTTGGATGTTCATCTTTATATCAGCTTTGATGATATCAAGCCAGTGTGTTTTTTGCTTGCCTCTTCCTCTTGTTCCACTAACCATGATTTCTCCAGTGAATTTACATGCATGTGACATGGCCAAAGTACATCAGACATAGTCTATGATTTTGGCTTCTAGTGATTTTCTGATTTTATACAATTCTCTGTTGGCTAACATGGTATACAGTATGTGATACTTTACACCAGCATCACAATTCAAAATATTTGAAAAATATATATTCAGTATATAACTGTCGTAATTGTTGCAATGTCATTTTATATTCTTAACTTTTGCAGTATTTGTGGTTTTATTGGTTTACATTAATTTATCTTGTTTGGGAATTGCTTTTAATAAAAGCGGACTTATTTTTGATTTTGGTTTTAGATACAAAATAATAAAATAATAAAAAATAAAATAAAAAGGGAGGAGTACGTTCTGACATTTGGCATTCCTAGTAGTCTAGTACTGTACTAATACTAGTAACTTGCATATCAGACAATTTTTTCTTTCTAGGATTTAAGTAATGGGTTAATGAAGCTCTTTTAACCTGCACAGCTTTGTACAACTACAATAATAATAAACATATATTTTTAATATTCACTTTTTAAAAACAGAACCAAGCATAGTCACCATACTGTACTTAATGGCTTTAATTTTCATTGAAATATTCTTAAGATCATTCTGTGGTATGTATAAGGCATTTTTTTAAAAAAATGAATTGAATCCCATATTGTACCATCTTATCGGTTTCAGGAAAAATATTGGGTAATCATTGTGCAGCATTTAAGTATTTTCTTTCCATCCTCACACCTGATTACCCACCTGCTCAACTGTGATCAACACACTCATGTTGCAGTTCATAATCTGGTAACTTTATTGTCGTCTTGGAGAGAATACCATCGTTCACTGTTATAAATCTGATTTATATACAGATCAGTGCACTATCTTGTAATTGTATATTAGACATGTAACACTATCATTTTCCTAATAGCTATGTTGTTTCCTTATTTTCAGGCCCAGCTACAGCACTGAGACTGCTTTGGTCGCACTGACCGATGACCTCTGGTGAGCCCGGGATAGGAGTCATTCCTCTATCTTGGTGCTTCTTGACCACTCAGCGGCTTTCGATACCATCGACCATGGTATCCTTCTGCGTCATCTCGGAGAGGTGGGGATGGGCGGCACCGTATTGAGGTGGTTCTCCTCCTACCTCTCTGACAGGTCGCAGTCGGTGTTGGCGGGTGGACAGAGATCGACCCCTAGGCGCCTCGATTATGGGGTGCCTTAGGGCTCGGTCCTGTCCCCCCTCCTTTTTAACATCTACATGAAACCGCTGGGTGAGATCATTTGGCGACACGGGGTGAGGTATCATCAGTATGCGGATGATACCCAATTATATATCTCCACCCCATGTCCTTTCAGAGAAGCAGTCGACGTGATGTGCCAGTGCCTGGAAGATGTGAGGGTCTGGAGGGGGGTGAACAGGCTTAGACTCAACCCTGACAAGACCGAGTGGCTCTGGGTCTTGCCCCCCAAGGGTCATTCTGATGGTCCATCATTAGTCCTGGGAGGGGTAAATTTATCTCCCTCAGTGCAGGCACGCAACTTGGGTGTCCTCCTGGACTCACAGCTAAATTTGGAACAACATCTATCGGCTGTGGCCAGGGGGATCTTTGCCCAGGTTCGCCTGGTGCACCAGTTGCGGCCTTATTTGGACCGGGAGGCTCTATTCACCGTTACTCATGCCCTTGTCACCTCAAGACTGGATTACTGTAATGCGCTCTACATGGGGCTACCCTTGAAGAGTGTTCGGAGGCTGCAGTTGGTTCAGTCACGAGAGCGATTGTGGGTGCACCAAGGTACACCCATGTGTCACCTATCCTCCGCGAGCTGCACTGGCTTCCTGTGGGTCTCCGGATGCAATTCAAGGTGTTGGTTGTCACCTTTAAAGCCCTTCATGGCTTAGGACCATGTTACTTACAGGACCGCATACTGCCGCATAGTTCCCAGAGACCAGTGAGGTCCCACAGATTGGGCCTCCTTCAGGTCCCGTCGGTCAGACAATGTCGGCTGGTGGGCCCTCGGGGAAGGGCCTTTTCTGTGGTGGCTCCGACGTGGTGGAATCAACTTCCCCCTGAGATTCGAACTACTCCCACCTTGCCGGTCTTCAAGAAAGCTATTAAAACTCTCCTGTTCCGGCAGGCCTGGGGTTGATGTCCCCAGGGGGGGCAGGATATGATTGGGACTCATGAATGAGTGAATGTACTCATTTTTATTGTTATATTTATTGTTTTAATTTTGTACGCCGCCTTGAGTCCCTAGGGATTGGGCGGCATATAAATTTTATTAATAAATAAATAAATAAATAAATATTTACTTGACTTCAGTGTTCAAAATGCAAATTGCATTTTCATAGCAATTTGTGATTTATTTAATCATAGTAAAATGTGCATAGCTGACTTTAGTCCCTTCTTCTTTAAATAATCAACCATAATGAATCAGGACATTGTTTTTATCAGACATTTATAGTATTTAATTTAACCAAAATTTAAACAGAAAATACAAAGTTTTTTTCAAGTTAAAGATTACTAATTTAAAATTGGAAGGAAAGCTGAACTTGACTTCTGGTGTCTATATGGAGAAATATAAAAATCATTCTAAAATCAGTTATGTTTTGGAGAGACAATCATTTGTGGAAGCATCTCCAGGAAATTCTCACTCATTTTGGAATATCATTACCCCAGAAATATGGCATCCCTAATCCTGTTGGCTTTTTCAAGGCCTTAAAGACCTGATTTTGTAACCAGGTCTGGAGAACTGGCTGACCCTGACCCTTGTTGTATTGATTTGTGTTGATGAGTTGTTTTTACCTCAGTTGCAGATCATGTGTGTGTTTCTTTGTTTTTTTATTTTTTAATGCTTTTTAAATTATTGTTAGCCACTCAGTCATGAACTTGAGATGGGCGGCCATATAAAATGAGATAATCAATCAAACAATCCATCTGGACAGCCAGGCAATAGGAGAGGTGATAGCTTAGGTAGGATCTATGCTGTGCTGTAATATTCCAGTTTGTCTTTTCTTTTTTCAGGCTATATTCCAAAAATTAATTTTTTCCATGCTTTTAATCCTCTCAATGCTGGATTCATAACTCCCAGTCTTGCAATATGTTGGAGTAGGACAATTAATTCTCGTTTTGATGAATCCTTGTAAAAAGAAACACCACTGATGGACATCTTGGCATTACCTAAGCTCATCCAAATCAATTTTCATATTGAATTTTTAAAAAATGCATTTCCTATTTATTTGTAATAAATAGTGAAATTGGGAAGTTGCTAAGTTTTTGTTATTTTGCTGCTGAATTTCACTGGTGCAGTTTTGAATTCTGGGTTCATGCAGGCCAAGATTCCCTATTGAGGAGTATAGCAGTGCAGCCTTAATATGGCATGAGACACAATTACCTGGAAGTAATTTCTAATAACTGGAAATAAGTAAAGATGGCTAAGATTTTATCTTGTATCTTATATATAAAGAATTCTGTAATGCAAGATTTTTTTGGTTAAATTAGAAGACCTTTAAAAGGGCCCGCTTTGGGGCCCATTTTCTGTTTTAAATGAAAATAACAGTACATATATCCAAAATATATCCATTATTTAAAAAACAAACTGTGCAGTGCATCATCTCTGGGTGTGCTATAATCTGTGAGTAATATGACTATGTATTTCATTTGCTACTTTCAGCTTACAGTTCATATGAGCAGCCATGCATCATATGTTTTCTTTTCCATTTGTTGATTAAATAAGATGGGATTGACTTAAACTCTTAATCAAGAATGGCAGTTTAAAGATAAGTAGCATTTTTTTAGACAAGCTTTAAAAATATGTACATGCTCAGACACTGCTTTGTTAATAGTTTTAATATTTATTTGCTAACACTTGATATGGTAACTGAGTTTAAGGTTTTGGTTGGATATATCTTTCTCCCTCATTTGATTACCTAATTACTGTCTCTCGGGTTATTACTATGTGTTGTGCTTTTCCATTCCTTTTTAACTTTATTTCTACAGCTTGATAGTTATGGTACAGTAGTTTTGTGCAGTAGAATACTTCAGTAATGGCTGTACAATGTGTCACTTCATTAAGCAATTCATTTATGAGAGTTTCAAAGTAACTGCTGGCTACTTGGCTTGTTTTTTATGAGAAACTTTAAGAGAAATAGAGAGAAGATAAGAAAATGCTGAAACAATGCTGTTTCTTAACAACTTTAAATCCAAAGAGTTTTTCTTTTACAGCTTTATCTTAATATGTGCTTTCTGTTCTCTTGAGAGGCATCCAATGCCTAGCTATTTATTCAAATGGTGAATCCCAGGTTGGGATTAGAATAAAGCCAATTTACAATTAAGCTTAGTTCCATGTTTTTTCACCGATGGTAAACTATCTGAAATGGGTGGAAATATGAAGCATGAAACTAGGGAGAAAATGAAATTTCTAGAGTTAATGTGGAGGTCATATAAGGACTAGACTCTTAGAGGTCCTAGTGTCTGCATGAATGAGGTTGGAGTTGTGCAGTCAGAATTTAGGAGGTTTTGAGTAAAATGGATTCTTGAGAATTCATATCAATCCCTGGGTTGTCTCTTCTTAGTTCCTCTGCCAGCCAATTGTCCTTTCTGGTGTTTCCCCTCCCTACCTTTTTCTATACTTGCTCCTCCACAAGTTGTTTTTTCCATTCTTTGAAGAGAATTTGAATGCAGGGTAAAAACAACACATCAACCATATCTACCCAGAACCTTAATTTTCCCAGATAATGTTGAGGGGGGAGAGGAGGGGGGAGCAAAACTGGTTTTGGGAACTCCATAGATTGTAACCTCCCTGGATTATAAGGCAATCCAGCTCTAATTGTGCTACAGGAACCGAATGAGAACTTCAAAGTCTATGCAGTCTCTTGAAGTTCAAAAGAGAAGGTAGTCCTCAACTTAATACCTGATATAACCAGAAGAAACACTTAATATTGGCAATAAAAAGGATGAGTCATCCACCCACCACTGTGATGAAAACATTTTTTTAAATTTTCATTTAGTCTTCATTCCAATCTTCATGTGTAAAGTGGGGAGAAGGCCAGTGCATGTATGATATACTTCTACCCATGTCTAGTGAACAATTGGAGAGGCCCATAGAATTGTTTCCTAACAAAGCCTCATGTGGTAAATTACTGACTCAATGTTGTATGAAAGAGGCATCTTCATATGATCCCAGCATGTTTCAAATATCTGTGCTTCTATAAATTCAGTTAAACACAAGCTGTGGTCCTGTCTGTACTTATTGCTCTATGACACCATTTTAGCTGACCCAACTCTTCCTAGAATAGGGGATCAACATGTATGATTCAAGGCCATGTACAGCATCTCTTTTGTGGCCTCAAAACACAATTCTTCCCTCCTGCTCAGCAGATAGGACCAAAAAACAAAACCAAAACCAAAACAAAAAACGGGGGGGGGGGATCCTTTGAATTCTGGAATGGTTGTAGATTTTTAAAATGCAAAATGGTTGCCTTAAGTCACACAGAGCTGCTTGACAGTGAGATGAGCACCATATACATTTAACAAACAAAAGTCCTGACAATATTGGAGACACCCATTACCTCCTTTAAAACCTCTGAAGGCTTCTATTTAGATGGGCCCAATGTCTCTTATTTTGGGAAGATGGCCTTCAGGATACCATGACTTGGCCAAAAAGCCAAATGATTTCACCGGTCTGCTGTAACATGTCAGCAAGAGAGTTTTATTTGCTTCTCTTCTGGACCTGACAAGGGGATTGTAGGGATGGTAACTGTAGTTTTCTTTTCATCGAAAAAAGTAAACATTTTTAATGAATTTGGGGTGATGCAATTCACTGTTCATCCCAAAGGTGCTTTCCAAAAGGCAACTGGACTTTCTTTGGTTTTTTTTTTTCTTGAAGAGATTTTGCTTCTTATCCAAGAAGCTTCTTCAGTTCTCTGCTCATGTTCAGTGCAACTTTAGAACTGAAACAGAAACGATCTATAAAAAGCTGGCATTTCATTTATGCTACATATTATGAATGCAATCTTAAAGGACACGGAGGAAGCATTTTAAGGATCAAATAAATAATTCCAATAGAAATCTGTTTTCTATTTTATTATTTCAAGTATCTATGGATGGAGGGGGGATTCACTCCCCCCCAAAAAAGCTTGCATTATTATTTTATTGGCTACAAGAATGCTTCATCAACTAGAATAAGTCACAGTTGCTCATCGGTTGCTTTAGCAAATGGATTAGATTAGATTTAATAACATCAGAGGAGCAATACAGCAAGCATCAAATCTGGAACTGTATCAGCCTGTTAGAATTTTTTAATTATAGTCAGGTAGTAATTTGTTTTGTGAGACATGGCACGCTCCTGGAACTACATTATAACTAGTTGATTAAATTCAATAGATTCTATGGAAAAGGCACACGTAGGATGAAAGAACAGTGTGCCTTTCACATTATTTCTCACTGTAAACAATGTCAGGCACAGAGGTGGCACAGCTATTACTGACTTACACATCTGGAGGAGCCAGTGCTGGGAAAGTCTCAATGTAAAGTGCAGAGGGATTTTGAGCAGTATTTGCATCTCATTTTAAAGTTTATCTTTCCCTCCAGCTTGATACCTGAAAAATGAAATGTGGTCCTAGATACGGTTGCCTATATCTCATTCAGTATATAGTGCAACCCTCCATAAATATGTCCAAAATATTAATTTTGAGGTTTTTCCTTAAAGTGTTTACTTGGTTACGATCGATAAGCCTAGGTATATGAATCTGAGTGGCACTTAGTTGAAGATGGAAAGGTGGAGGTACATCATTGATCAATACACAGTTGATGGATGTCATTCTCGCCAGTAATGGCAATATTCATTAGATAAGAAAAGTTCATGGAGGGATAAATAGTTAATGGTTAATATACAGAAGTTGGCCTTTACATCTCTACCCTGTCTGCGTGTTTCCATTGATATCATGCTGTTAAATCCATTTTTTCTTGACTGACTGAATAGAAAAAGGAGAGGCCGCCATATTTGAAAAGGCCTTGCAATTTAAGTAGCACTTTGCCCTGGTTTATCTATACAGATAGTATAATCACGAGTCCTCAAATTGTGACTATTCATTTAATGACAATTTAATGTTACAGTGGCACTGAAAAAAAATGGCTTATGACTGGTTCTCATACTTACAACTGTTGCAATTTCCTCACTGTCACAATTGTGAAGATTTGGGCATCCAGCAACTGGCATGTATTTACAATAGTTGCAGAGTGATATTATTGCCACTTGTGACCTTCCCAGGGGTTTTACAAAAAGCGAAATTAATGGGGAAAACTGGGTTTGTTTAACGGCCATGTGATTTGCTTAATAACCACAGCAAAAAAGATTATAAAATCGAGTGCAACATACTTAATGATTGCTTTGTTTAGCAGCAGAAGTTCTGGTTCCAACTGTTGTTTTAAGTTATGGACTTTAAGTTATGAACAACTGTTCAAAGTTACTACAGACCTCCTCAGAGTCACTTATCACCCATTTTGCAAACTTACAACAGTCACATGATCACATTTTAGGCATTTGACATCCTGATCACCTTTATGACTGTTTGCAGTGTCCCACAGTCATGTGACCACAATTTTTTGCCAGTTCCCAGAGCTTACTTCTGGTTTCTGGCACAAAATTCCATTAGGAAAAATGGATTTACTTAATGACCATGGCATTCATTTAACAACCACTGCAAAAAATGTCAAAACATCGGGTCTGGTTACATGATGCCTTGACTTATGACCATAATTCCAAGCTTAATTATAGTTGTAAATTCAGGACTACGTATACTTGTGTGTCTTTACTTTTGTGGCAATAATAGGATTTATTCTGAGAAAAGAAGCAGAAGAATTTCAAAGCTAATTTTTATATACAACAGAACGTTTACATGTTTTCCCTTAAATCAATATCATTTTGTTGCACAAAATTCCTTGGTATTTCATTTCCAATATTCAGTGAAAGACTTTCCATTCTCCACATTGATTGATTGTCTCAGTAAGGAGTTTGCAATTACATTAATATTAATATTTTGTAAAACACACTCAATTAGTTTGCCACATTATTAAACCATCTCCTTGATATCTCTTCTGCTGAAATCAGTTCTAATGTTCCGCATAATATATAAGTGTACATGGATATTTCTTCTTGTTTGTCTACCCCATGTCTATCATTTCTTATATGCAGTTCCTTGCACATAGATCCAGTACCTTGTTCTATAAAATTGTAGTTTTCCCTAACTTGCACTTGACTGGCAGACTTTTATTGCTTAGGGAAGAATTATATTTCTTTAACGTACACTTATTGTCTCTCTTCTATAGGCATAAAAACAAGGAGGCCCACATTACTCATCTCCTGCTGTAGGTCTTGCATTGGCTTCTAGTAGGTGTCTGCATGCAATTTAATTTAAAAGCTGTAGAGGAGAACCAAGATGGGCTTAAAGAAGGAATTCAGGGACCATTATGTAAACATAACCCAGATAGAGAGGAGTGGCTGAGGAAAAAACTCAAGACTGCCCTGCCTTGAGTTTCCTTATTATAAGAGGGGGAGAGAGAGATAGAGAGAGAGAGAAAGGGGGAGACTCTTTCTGATTTTCAAACTTCTGTTGTTAATATTTGATTATATGCCATCAAATCATTTTTGGCTCCTTAGCGACTTTGTAATAATTAGAGTTCCAGTAGTTCATGCAGTGTCTGTTTTCTGGCCTTGTCTACCTCAACGAGCTGATAAAAGTGCTCTTAGGAATGATACTGAGATACTATCAGGACCACTTCTTACAACTAGAATTAACCTGTCCAATACTTGTACAATCCTGGGACAAGTCGCTTGTAATACTTATGGTGGTAATAACACTGGAAGCTGACATTATGAAGGGATGTTTTTCTGTTAAGCCTCTCATGTTTTGTGACCTCCTCCCTTCCCTGGCAAGTTAGATTTATCCCAATCCTTTGGACCTTTTAGGAACATGTCTCTTCTGAAGGATCTTTGACTACGTAGCTAACACCATGGGCTTTTTTTTATAACTTGCCTCAGCTTGGGTGATTTGTTTTATTATCATATTTATGTGTCTTATTTTACTATGGACATATGTCTTTGTGTACAACTGAGGGTTATATGATTGCATTGATATGAACACCCAGTCCATCTAACAATCAGTCTAAAGTGATGCCTATAATTCCCCTTCATATACTTTTCGGGTTGTCAGGATGTAATTTAGTGGGAAGGATCATATACTACAGTTCATGTGGGCTGTATTTTAAACAAGAAGCCTTAATTGATTTTTTATTATAACAATTGTCTTGGTAATCCTGCAACATAAATAACTTGCTAATTTTGTAGACTTACTAGATCGGGATGTTTGTGAGACTAGTGTTATCTCAATCATTAGTCTCTCAAGTACATTTTAGGTAGCTGTGTGTAAATGCCTTCTCAAAATTATATTGCTTCTATATGTGTACAAATTAGCTATTTTAGACAGTCCTAACTAAGCTGCATTTTGCTGTAATTGGAGTGACAATTTAAATTAATGGTTTAGTAACTCATGTAACTCAGGCTCAGAAAACTAATTTATTACTACATCAGATCAATTAACTTTTTTCACAATTGTACTTATAGCTCTTAATTAGAACACATGATTTTCCCCATTTAATTGAGCCAATGTAGAAGGAAACGGCAAACCACTCCAGTATCTTTGCCATGAAAACCCCATGGACAGTACTAAAAGGCAAAAAGATATGACGCTGGAAGATGAGCCCCTCAGGTCGTAAGGTGTCCAATATGCTACTGGGGAAGAGCAGAGGGCTAGTACTAGTAGTGCCAGAAAGAATGAAGCGACTGGGCCAAAGCCGAAAGGACGCTCAGCTGTGGATATATCTGGTGGGAAAGGAAAGTCCGATGCTGTAAAGATTTTTTCTCCATAGGAACCTGGAATGTAAGATCCATGAATCAAGGCAAGCTAGACATAGTCAAAAAAGAGATGACAAGACTGAACATCGACATCTTAGGAATCAGCGAACTAAAATGGACAGGAATGGGTGAATTTAACTCAGAGGACCATCAGGTATACTACTGTGGGCAAGAATCCCTCAGAAGAAATGGAGTAGCCTTCATAGTCAATAAAAGAATAGGAAAAGCAATACTGGGATACAATCCCCAAAATGACAGAATGATCTCAATTCGAATCCAAGGCAAACCATTCAATATCACAATAATACAAATCTATGCCCCAACCACTGGTGCTGAAAAGGATGAAATTGACCGGTTCTATGAAGCCCTACAGCACCTTATAGAATTAACACCAAAAAATGATGTCCTTATCATCATAGGAGATTGGAATGCTAAGGTAGGAAGCCAAAAGATAACCGGAATAACAGGCAAGTTTGGCCTTGGAGTATAAAATGAAGCAGGGCACAGGCTGATAGAATTTTGTCAAGAGAATACGATGGTCATAACAAACACTCTTTTCCAACAACCCAAGAGACGGCTCTACACATGGACATCACCAGACGGTCAACATAGAAATCAGAGTGACTATGTGCTCTGCAGCCAAAGATGGAGAAGCTCTATACAGTCAGTAAAAACAAGACCAGGAGCTGACTGTGGCTCAGATCATGAGCTTCTCATTGCAAAATTTAGGCTTAAATTGAAAAAAGTAGGGAAAAGCACTAGGCCACTCAGGTATGAACTAAATCATATTCCTAATGAATATACAGTAGAGGTGACAAATAGATTTAAGGAATTAGATATGATAGACAGAGTGCCTGAAGAACTATGGATGGAAGTTCGCAACATTGTACAAGAGGTAGCAACTAAAACCATCCCAAAGAAAAAGAAATGCAAGAAAGCAAAATGGCTGTCTCAGGAAGCTTTGCAAATAGATGAGGAAAGAAGGGAAGCGAAAGGCAAAGGAGAAAGAGAAAGATACACCCAATTGAATGCAGAATTCCAGAGAATACCTAGAAGAGATAAGAATGCCTTCTTAAATGAACAGTGCAAAGAAATTGAAGAAAACAACAGAATAGAGAGGACCAGAGATCTCTTCAAGAAAATTGGAGATATGAAAAGAACGTTTCATGCAAAGATGGGCATGAAAAAGGACCAAAATGGCAGGGACTTAACAAAGGCAGAAGAGATTAAGAAGAGATGGCAAAACTACACAGAAGAACTATACAAGAATGAGCTTAACATCCCAGATAACCACAATGAGATGGTCACTGACCTCGAACCAGACATCCTAGAATGTGAAGTGAAATGGGCCTTAGAAAATCTAAGCAACAACAAAGCTAGTGGGGGTGACAGTATCCCAGCTGAGCTATTCAAAATCTTAAAAGACGATGCAGTAAAAGTACTATACTCAATTTGCCAGCAAATTTGGAAAACTCAACAGTGGCCACAGGATTGGAAAAGGTCAGTTTACATTCCAATTCCAAAGAAAGGCAATGCCAAAGAATGTTCAAACTATCGCACCATTGCACTCATTTGACATGCTAGTAAAGTTATGCTTAAAATCCTACATGCTAGACTCCAGCAGTATGTGGATCGAGAACTACCAGAAGTACAGGCAGGATTTTGAAGAGGCAGAGGAACTAGAGATCAAATTGCCAACATACGCTGGATCATGGAGAAAGCTAGGGAGTTCCAGAAAACATCTACTTCTGCTTCATTGACTATGCAAAAGCCTTTGATTGTGTGGATCACAACAAATTGTGGCAAGTTCTTAAAGAGATGGGAGTACCAGACCATCTCATTTGTCTCTTGAGAAACCTATATGCGGGTCAAGAAGCAACAGTGAGAACCGAACACGGAACCACTGATTGGTTCAAAATTGGAAAAGGAGTCCGGCAAGGCTGTATACTGTCGCCCTGCCTATTTAAATTATATGCAGAGCACATCATGAGAAAGGCAGGGCTAGATGAATCAAAAGTTGGAATTAAGATTGCCGGGAGAAATATCAACAACTTAAGATATGCAGATGATACCACTCTAATGGCAGAAAGTGAAGAGGAACTAAAGAGCCTCTTGATGCGGGTGAAGAAGGAGAGTGCAAAAGTTGGCTTGAAACTCAACATTAAAAAAACCAAAATCATGGCATCCGGCCCTAATTCCTGGCAAGTAGATGGGGAAGAAATGGAGGTAGTGACAGATTTTATTTTTCTGGGCTCCAAGATCACCTCAGATGGGGACTGCAGCCAAGAAATTAAGAGACGCTTGCTCCTGGGGAGGAAAGCTATGGCAAATCTAGACAGCATACTAAAAAGCAGAGACATCACCCTGCCAACAAAAGTGCATATAGTCCAGGCCATGGTTTTTCCAGTTGCAATGTATGGCTGTGAAAGTTGGACCATAAGAAAGGCTGAGCGCAAAAGAATTGAGGCCTTTGAACTATGGTGCTGGAGAAGACTCCTGCGAGTCCCTTGGACTGCAAGGCATTCAAACCGGTCAGTCCTAGAAGAGATCAACCCCGACTGCTCTTTAGAAGGCCAGATCCTGAAGTTGAAACTCAAATACTTTGGCCACCTAATGAGAAGGAAGGACTCACTGGAGAAGGGCCTAATGCTGGGAAAGATTGAGGGCAATAGAAGAAGGGGACGACAGAGAATGAGATGGCTGGATGGAGTCATTGAAGCAGTAGGTGTGAACTTAAATGGACTCCAGAAAATGGTAGAGGACAGGAAGACGTGGAGGAACATTGTCCATGGGGTCGCGATGGGTTGGACACGACTTCGCAATTAACAACAACAACATACTGAGTCTTTTTAAAAATTCTCGCCCAATCCCTCCCTTTCTGGGAGGAGAATAGAGTACAATTAATGAAGTATAACTAGGTCACCACTATATAGCGATCAGCAGAAAGGTTTAGCTTAAATTGTCCTACAACTTCAGTGAGGATAACCAAGCAAGGTATTCTGTAGAAAGCCAGCTTTGACATAAACATAGTTTCTTCAGCTTAGAAGATCTAGCCTCATCTACTATTTTCACGTTATTGAATGTTTATTTTCTAAGCACCTGCCATAAAAACATTGCTGAATGATTCCTCAGTGATTTTCAGTTACTGCCTGATATTTATATTTATGCTTATATCCAATTCTAATACACAATATCAGTAACAAAGAAACAAGGCAACCCTCCCAGTGTTCCTAATATACCTGAAAAAAATCAACCCAACCATGTGCAACCTTTGAACCATGCATTTTAATTCATCCCTTTAGTCATTTCATGTTATCACCCTGTAAAGCTATAGTACATCTCTCCCAAAAATGTTAAAGATGAACAAACATCAGCAAATTATTACCTAACCCTTCTTCTAAGAAAAGCATCATGGTCAGAGAAAGAGAGAGAGAGAAAGAGACAGAGGAAAGAGAAAGAGAAAGAGAAAGAGAGGAAAGAGAGAAAAAGAGAGGAAAGAGAGAAAGAGAGAGAGAGAAAGAGAGAGAAGAGAGAGAGGAAAGAGAAAGAAGAGAGAGAGAGGAAAGAGAAAAAGAAAGAGAAAAGAGAAAGAGAGAGGAAAGAGAGAAAGAGGAAAGAGAAAGAGAGAGAGGAAAGAGAAACAGGAAAAGAGAGAGGAAAGAGAGAAAGAGAAAGAGGGAGGAAAGAGAGAGAGAAAGCGAAAGAGGAAAGAGAGAGAAGAGAGAGAGGAAAGAGAGAGAGAAAGAGGGAGAGGAATGGTGCTTCTCCAACCAGGCTGGGCGGAGCGGCCTTCCTGCCCCCCCCCGCCAGCTGGATGGGGGGGTGGGGATCACCACAACATGAGGAACTGTATTAAAGGGTCATGGCATTAGGAAGGTTGAGAACCACTGTTCTAGATGTTATTATGTGTCCCTGTGAGAATAGTTGCTAATTTTGTTTTAAGTACATCTTCAAGAATGGATTATATGACAAATATGGGAAAACGGTAAATCTAATATCCAGCTGCACCTTCCTGCAGATATTATTTGTGTTAGTCAATTTACCAAATCCATTTGATTTCTGATAATTATGAACACTTCAAATCTTTATAGAAGCATAAATGCATTTACAATATTAAGAATATAATTCTCCAGCATGATTGGATGGAGAACCCACGGATGGGTTGTCTCAATCCATCTGCTCCAATTGGACTAAGTCTGAAATTGGTAACGCCCCCTCTGTGCCAAGTGCACCCCAGTTTTAGACTTAGTCCTATTTGCTCTAAGACGCGTTTTGTCTTCGCTCCTGGAGCAGAAGACTGTTAGATTCCATTTAATTGCTTAGCTCAGGCTATTAGTATTAATTGTTTTTTTGTTATTGATTTGAATCGATTATTAGCTAGGAAAAGGATCAATAGACCAGTCTGAAGCCTATTTAGGCTGACAGACCCACACCCCCTTCCCCTGGGGGGGGGAAGTTTCCCCTTGTTCATTTCCCTCAGCTAGGGACAGTAGTTCGAACGTTCAAAATCACATCGCTTTCATCCGGAGCTGCTTTGACGATCCTCCGACTGCCAGCTGATCGTCGGAGGCATTGCCGATCGCACTGAGGGCTCCGCAACGATCGTCGAGCCTCGTCAGGCCGGCAGGGAGCCTTCGCATGTCCCTCGATCCCAGCCGACAGCAACAGGTGAGAAATTGGGCGCGGCCCAATTTTCGGAGCTCAGCCGGCCTAATCGCATGCCACCAGCTGCTTAGGAGCCCAGGCGATTCATCCGAACGAGGGCTCGTCGCAGCTTACACCCCGGGCCTCAAGGCCTCGTTCCAATGGCCATTTGTTTCTGGGCCTTTTTAAGGCACCAAATTGGCGGCCGCCATTTTGAATTACCTCCGGCGGCCATTTTGGGTGTGGCTCAGCCCGATAGGTGGTTGAGGCCAGTGACGGCCATTTTGGGAGTGGCGAAAGTCACTGGTGGCCATTTTGAGTGGGGCTGAAGCCTCGGCGGCCATGTTGTTTGTGGCTGAAGCCCTCGGCGGCCATTTTGAGTGGGGCTGAAGCCTCGGCGGCCATTTTGTTTGTGGCTGAAGCCCTCGGTGGCCATTTTGAGTGGGGCTGAAGCCTCAGCGGCCATTTTGTTTGTGGCTGAAGCCCTCAGCGGCCATTTTGAGTGGGGCTGAAGCCTCGGCGGCCATTTTAATTGTTACTAAATTCATCGTCGGCCATTTTGTGCGTGGCTAAAGCCACTGGAGGCCTTTTTGGGTCGGAGTCCAGGCTGCCTGGAACCTTCTTCTGAAGGCAGCATTCGATCATCGGTGGCCAACGCTTCAGAGAGCAGCTCCGACCGGGGAGGGCCTGATCGATCCTAAGTGATCGGGGTGCCCACATCAGTTCCCCGCCCTTCCCCTCTAGGGCTGAATTATCTCTGTAGACTCCCTTGGTGAACTACAGCGCTGAGGGGGCGTTTTGCCAAGGTTGAGACCAGAGCAACCGTCATGGCAGAGAGAGGTAGCGAGCCGGTCAAGAGAAGTCGTCAATCAGAGGCAAGTGGAAAGAGCACCACCAAGCGAGCCCGACTAAGCAGGGAACCACAGAGAGAGGAAGGAGGCCAAGGACCGAGAACGGTATCCCCAGATCTGGCAGGCACAAGGGGGAGGTCTATATTTGAGACCCTTTCTTCACATAGTGCCTCGGCCCCAGGGGCTTGGTCTCCCCCCAGAGGAATTACCGAGTCAGATCCAAGCATAGCTGTGACCTCAGGGAGGGGTATGACTGGTCAGGACACCTCAGGGCCCCAGGCCACATTTACACCCACTGCAGCAGGGCTTCGCCTCCCTGAGAACCAGGCCCTGAACCCAAACTTGCTCCAGTCCATGATAGCCCAGGCTGTGGCTCAATTTATGGCCTCCAACACTCCACAGCCACCCCCCCAGACCACACATCATTCACAATCTCCGGACTGGATGGATGACCCCACATCGGACCTGGAATCTACGGGAGCTGAACAACCTGACCTGATCTTGTCTGAGGACGAGGGAGCCCACCCCTCCTGTTGGTCTCTTTGACCATTCCTTCTTTAATTCCCTCTTACTCAAGGTCCCCATGCCATTTACACTGAACCCTCTGTCTCACAGAATCATATTCCCTGCCCTCCCCTTTTTCTAAAGATGGTCCAGAAACAATGGGAGAACCTAGGATCCCCCTTGAGCCCTGGGGCAGTAGAAAGACAATTGTTCAATGTCGCTCCTTCCCTGGCCTCCCTTTTGGAGATACCCGAAATTGATGAACCCTTGAACTCATTGTTTCCCAAATCCAATATTCCTGGGGACATAAATGAGGCACTAAGAGCAGAGGACAAGAAGATCGAGTCTGCCCTACGCAGAGCCCACCAAGCGTCAGCCTGGGCAACGAGGGCGGTAACCTCCATGGCCTTCTTTGCCAGGGCTTCGGTTCTGTGGTTACGGGAGCTCCAGGACATGATCCCTCCGGACCAGCTCAGAGTCCACCAGAATCTGGGTAAGTTGGTGGCCACGTCCCAGTATCTGGCCGATGCCTCCTTACACACGGCCAGATACACTGCCCGGACCATCGCGGCAGACATTTCAGCACGAAGACTCCTCTGGCTCAGAAACTGGCTCTTTGGTAAGGCGCTAGAGCCATACCTAACCGAAGGTAAGGATAAACGCAAGATCTTGGTCAATACATCAAGGAGGGGAGATAGGCGCTGGGGGAACTTGTCGCAGAGTAACTACAGAAGGCAGCCTTTTCGGCCAGCGCCATCCTGGGATTGGGCCCAGGCTTCTCGCCCCTCCTTTCAGAGGCAGGAACGACAACAAGATCGTTCAGCATACAGAGGCAGACCACAGTTCCAGACTAAACGGTCCTTTCGGGGCACAGGGAGCCGCTCCTTCAAGCGAGGCAAGTGAGTCTGCAGCCTCACCTCCCATAGGAGGCCGGCTGGCCCTCTATTCCAACATTTGGGCGGCCACTACTACGGATGCATGGGTGTTAGACACCGTCTCCCAAGGCCTACGATTAGAGTTTTATTCCCATCCACCCGACAGGTTCCGCTCTTCTCCTATTTCAACGAACAGGGCCAGAGCTGAACTTATGTCAGAAGCAATAGCTCATTTATTGCAAATACAAGCAATTGAACCAGTTCCAAAAGAACAAGAAGGGCGAGGGTTTTACTCAGACCTCTTCGTCATTTCCAAGGCTTCAGGGGGCTGGAGGGCGATCTTGAACTTAAAAGGTCTAAACCTCTACCTGAGGTATAAGAAATTTAAGATGCAATCACTTCAATCAATCCTGGCTAGCGTCAGGCAAGGTGACTTTCTTACCTCCATAGACCTGACTGAGGCATATTTGCACATTCCCATTTTTCCTGGACACCGCAAATTCCTCAGATTTAGTTATGCCCGACGCCATTACCAGTACAGAGCCCTTCCATTTGGCCTCTCATCTGCACCGAGAGTATTTACAAAGGTACTGGCAGTGATCGCAGCCCACCTTAGACTAATTCCCATCAGGATTCAATGTTATTTAGATGACATTCTAATTCAGTCATCATCATGGCAGAGGGCCCGAGCAGATCTCGCCCTAGCCATCAAAGTTCTGCAGAAGCACGGGTTTTCCGTTAATTTCCAGAAAAGTCAGACTGTACCATCAACTCGGCTCCTCCATTTGGGGGCAGTTATAGACACAGACAACTGCACGGTATACTTATCTCAGGACCGACGGAACTCTATTCAGACTCTTGTACGTCGGATCCGAAGGGACAGAGTAGTCACATTGGCATCCCTTTCACAGCTACTAGGGAAGATGGTGTCCTGCGTGCAAATTGTGCCATGGGCACGTCTCCATGCCAGGGAATTACAGTGGCTTCTCCTTCCATTTCAGAGACTTCATACCAGCACATCCCACCAGAAGGTCCGAGTTCCACAGGTGGTGTTGAACTCCCTTCGTTGGTGGGACTCTCCAGCACTGTCACGGGGAGCAGAATTCAAAGAACCAGACAGGATCACCATCACCATAGACGCAAGCCTATTTGGGTGGGGGGCACACCTCCACACACACTGGGCCCAGGGTCAGTGGTCCAGGCAGGATCTAAAGAACAATATAAACTGGCTGGAGCTAAGAGCCATACACATGGCCCTAAAGAGATTCAGCAGCTTAGTACAGGGCCAGCACGTCCTGGTCTTAACCGACAACATCACAGCCAAGGCCCATATCAACAGACAGGGGGGAACGAGGTCCAAGCCTCTCATGCAAGAGACTAGATTGCTGGGGTCTTGGGCGGAACTGAATCTTGCCTCCTTCAGGGCGGAGCACATATCCGGAGTGGCCAACCAGCAGGCGGACTCACTGAGCAGAGCCACCGTGGACCATTCCGAATGGCAGCTGAATCCGGAGATCTTCAGAGAGATCGTGGACAGGTTTGGTTCCCCAACCCTAGATCTGTTTGCCTCCCCAGCCAACTCACAGCTTCCCAGATTCCTTTCCAGGTTCCCGTCCCCATCAGCGGAAGGAACAGATGCACTCCGCAGTCCCTGGCCCAGGGAACTGCTCTATGCCTTTCCTCCACTACCTCTCCTACCGGCCACGATCAGGAAGATCCTTCGCGAACAAGCAGAGGTTCTCCTGGTCGCCCCACATTGGCCGAGACGACCTTGGTTCGCCGACCTGATGGAGCTCTCTGGATCGGCTCCATGGAGGATTCCAGCCAATCGGATCTCCCTCATTCAGGGGGAGTTACATCATCCCGACCCTCAATGGCTCCAGTTAACCGTCTGGCACTTGAGAGGCAGGCCTTAGGCCTAGACTCATATTCGTCAAGGGTCATAGCCATGATCCAGCAATCCAGGCGACCCTCGACGAATAGAATATACGATGCCACGTGGAAGAGCTTCTGTAATTGGTGTTTAGCGCACAATATTGAACCCTTACAGGCTGCAGTGCCAGTTATCCTGGAGTTCCTGATGGATGGTCTGGACAAAGGTCTTTCCACAAGTACCATCCGTAGGCAGGTAGCAGCACTTGCCACGGTTATTTCCTATGGCAAGGAGCCCTTAACACAACACCCTATGATACGCTCCTTCCTAAAGGGAGCTAACAATGCCAGACCACCAACGGTACATAGATATCCCTCCTGGGACCTTCATCAGGTTCTACAGGCTCTCGTCTCACCACCCTTTGAGCCTATTGACACTTGTTTGCTCAAACATTTATCAATGAAGGTGGCATTTCTGGTTGCTATAACTTCAGCCAGAAGGATCTCTGAGCTGGCTGCCCTGTCAGTAAGAAAGGACCTGTGTATTTTCCATAAGGACAGGGTTACTCTCAGGTTAGATCCCTCCTTTGTGCCCAAGGTTAACTCCTTATATCATAGGTCCCAGGACATAGTTTTGCCGGACTTCTGTCCGAACCCATCTAATAACACAGAGGCTCAGTGGAACAGATTGGATGTTCGCAGGGCCTTATATTGTTATATACAGAGAACCTCATCTTTCCGCAAGACTGAGGCTCTGTTTGTGTCATTTCACCCATCTTCGTTAGGACAAAAGGTTTCCTTGCCCACTATAGGCAGGTGGATTAGAGCTTGTATTTCTCTGGCATACCAGACTCAGTCACTTCAAGCTCCAAGCCATATCACGGCCCATTCCACCAGGGGCGCAGCCACTACAGCAGCCTGGTCTACCCAGGCATCCATAGAGGAAGTTTGTAGGGCAGCAACATGGGCATCGCCCTCCTCCTTTGTCCGTCACTACAAGATGGATGTATACGCATCCTCTACGGCTTCATTCGGCCGCAAGGTACTAGAACACGCATTAACATTGGATGGGACCCAGGCCCAATCTAATTTCCCACCCTAGGGACACAGGGCTTTGGTATGTCCCATCCGTGGGTTCTCCATCCAATCATGCTGGAGAAAGGGGCGTTGTCTTACCTGAACGCCTTTTCTCAGCATGATGATGGAGAATCCACTCCCTCCCATTAGGTCAGTTGGCCTGGTTCCCATTTGTTCAGACGCGTCGGACTAAAGTCTGGGTATCGCCTTAGTCTAAAACTGGGGTGCACTTGGCACAGAGGGGGCGTTACCAATTTCAGACTTAGTCCAATTGGAGCAGATGGATTGAGACAACCCATCCGTGGATTCTCCATCATCATGCTGAGAAAAGGTGTTCAGGTAAGACAACGCCCCTTTCTCAAGCAGATGATCTCCAGGAAGAACTTGTGATGCTTACTGTAAGAAAGAAGCTCCAGAATAACACAAACAAGGCTTAGAGCAGAGTTCCCCAACCTTTCTAGCTTTGCAGACCAGTGGAGGGGAGAGAGGATGGTTTCACATGAGTAGCTGGCAAGTGTGCGCAGCTCCATTTGCATGAGAGATGGGCATGTGCGCCATCTGCTCATGCAAATGGAGAGTGCTTAGACACACTTGCCTACTGCTTGTGCAAGTGGGGATGCGAATGTGTATGGGTATGCTCGCCCACCATTTCCGCAGTCCAGTTGTAAACACCTCATGGCCCACTAGTGGGCCATGGCCCAGACTTAAAGCATGATAATTCAAATTTTGGGTAAAGTATAAGACTTTTATGCTTTAGTTCTGATATATTCTGAAATATATCAGATAGCTTACTTCAAAGCTTTCTGAGTATTTTTACCACATTGATATCTCAGAGTTTGCTAATTATCACCTAAACATGGAGTGCATCAATGATGGAACTGTTATCAGGAACATTAAGTAGTTCCCAATGGTACTACATCCTCATGGAGCGAAGTAAGCAGTGGGGTACTACAAGGCTCCGTCTTAGGCCCAGTACTCTTCAATATCTTCATAAATTACTTAGATGAGAGAATAGAAGGAGAACTCATCAAATTTTCAGATGACACTAAACTGCAGGAATAACCAACACCCCAGAAGGCAAGCTCAGGATCCCAAAAAATCTTGAAAACCTGAACAATGGACTCTATCCAACAAAATGAAATTTAATGTGGAGAAGAGCAAAGTTTTACATTTAGGCTGGAAAAACCAAAGGTATAAGTACAGATTAGGTGAGACCTGGCTCAAAAGCAGTAACTGTGAGAGGAACCTTGGAGTCCTAGTAGACAATTACTTGAATATGAGCCAGCAGTGTGCAGCAGCAGCCAAAAAAGCTAATACAATCCTGGGTTGTATAAACAGAGGCATAGACTCAAGATCATGTGAAGTATTAATACTGCTTTATAAAACCCTAGTAAGACCAACCTGGAATACAACAACCAATTTTGATCATCATACTAGAAAAAAGATGTTGAGACCTTGGAAAAAGTTCAGAGAAGAGCAACTAAGATGATCTAAGGCAGTGTTTCTCAACCTTGACAATTTTAAGGCATGTGGACTTCAACTCCCAGAATTCCACAGCCAGCATTGCTGGTTGTAGAATTCTGGGAGATGAAGTCCACATGCCTTAAAATTGTCAAGGTTGAGAAACACTGATCTAAGGCCTGGAAACTAAAACATATGAAGAACACCTGCAGGAATTGGGTTTGGCTATCTAAAGAAAAGAAGAAATAGGTGTGACATGATAACAGTATTCCAGTATTTGAGGGTCTGCCACAAAAAGAGGGGGTCAAATTATTCTCCAAGGCACCAGAGGGCAAGACAAGAAACAATGGTTGTAAAGTAATCAAAGAGAAAAGCAATCTGGAATTAAGGAGAAACTTCCTAACAGCGAGGACAATTAACCAATGGAACAGCTTGCCTTCAGAAATCGTGGGCACTCCATCACTGGAGGTTTTTAAGAAGAGACTAGACAGTCACTTGTCTGAAATGGTATAGGTTCTCCTGCTTGAGCAGGGGGCTGGACTAGAAGACCTCCGAGGTCCCTTCCAGCTCTATTCTATTCTATTGGGAATGCTGATCCATGCAATATATGTTTCTGCCCCATTTTGGGTGTTTCCCATTCACTCACAAGTTCTTCTAAGGACTGATAGAATTTGTTTTGTTTTAAGCAAGTGGTAATATCCAAGTATTGAGAGAGATCAAAAGGAAACTCTGGCTCCAGGGAATCCACATCTGAATTTAGTACAGCAAATAAAAGCACATGTGTGGAAATGTTCCTTATATAAAACATTAAGAGGAAAATGACTTTTCCCTTTAGTGTAAGGGGGAGGAGTGTAATTGTTTGGCCTGCTAACAATTTGCTGCTGGTGCTACATCTGGATTATTTGTTCAATAGAGGAGAGAGAATTAAAGTGTTTTTGTCTATTCAGATTTCAACACCCTTAGCTATAATTTATTCTGCATTTACTGAGAGGTACTCCTATTATCTAATGTGATTTTTTTTCTCTACGGCTAGATATTATGTACAAAGTACTTCTGTTTTAGAGAATCATTCTGGAAGAAGACTGGAGCAAACACTTCTGTCATGCCAAGAGATACTGAATGGAAGTGTGCACATAAGAGACCATGAGTTGTGTTATATTCTTGGTTCGTGTGCAATTGATGAAAACATATGGTGACAATTAATAAACGCTTTATTCTCTTTCTCCTACAACCAAGCAAAAGGCACGCAGGCCTTTTATAAGGCCAGAAACCCAGACAGTTTTAACTAATAGGAATTTAGCATTTTTGCGCTTTGCGCATGCACACAAGGCTGGCGCCGCTCTGTCTGGTCCTGAGCAACTTTTGGAATGCCCGGGACCAATTGCAACATTCTGAGCCTGCTTTCAGCTCTTGCAGGCTCAGGACACAGCAAGTTGAACCTGACTGAGAGGCAGATTTACTTTTAAGTTTGACCCAAATATCCCTTACTACTGCTTTGCACTAAGTCTTGGGGCATTTAGATGGGCAGGAGCCCTGGGAGGAACTCTTGTTTCAATAAGGCCTGCATTATTTCTTGCCTGACTATTGAATCCCAGACGGGCCTTGGGATGTCAGAGTACCAACGATATTATAGAATTGATGAATTTCTTTCCGTAGCTAACACCACCTGGAAAAACAAAATGTGTTAAGCAACAGAGCAGGAACAAAAGAAATAGTTCTGCCTCTCAGAATCTCTGAAGCAAAAGTCCAGAGGATAAAATAATTTTTGGTTACTTATTTTAAACTTGTATAAGTCACCCTGTAATTTCCCCCAAGACAACGTACAAAAAACATAGAAGCACTGAATATAATAAAAACAATGAAAACAGAACAATATAATCAAATCAGAAATAAAAATGAGGAAACAGCCATTTAAGTCAATAGTGTAGAACCACTTGAAGGCATGTACTAAGTGGGGCTTCATATGTGTTAACTGGATTAATGTTTCACAACTGGGAAGCATTATTAAATTAGCCCCCCATTTTTTGTGTCATTTTTCTACTTATTTGAGAAGTGAGGAAGTAAAATGTGCCTCAGATGGTGACTTATGAGAGGGATCAAGTTTATATGGGCGGCCTGCATATTTGGTTCTTCAGAGATATAATCCCATCTAGACTTCTTGTAAAATTCAAAACTGATTCGGATTTTTGAACCGAGACTACCATGGTATTAAAGATTTTCATACAAGCCTCAAAAAAGATGCAGCTGCTTTAGGACATCTGCTTATTAACGAGACTCTGTGTTTTTAGGCCCCTTGCAGAAACCTGGAAAGGACTGGAGAAAGAGGGCTGAGCTTGCACTTGTGCGAAATCAGAAGCACGTTTTCTGAAATGTTTTTGAAGTGTGCAAAAAATCTGTAAATTTATTTATTTATTTAGCATATGGCACATCAAACATGGACTTGCAATATATATTATATTAACATTTCATCTAGACTAATAAAACACAATACAATATAAATGTTAAAAATGTATATATTCAAATACCAATGTCTAGGCCATCTAACCATTGAAGCGCAGCATTGTTTATATGAAAAATAAAATCAAATATTGGGCTGGAAAGCCTGAAAAATTCATTCTGGAAGTGATGGAGTAGATCCATCATACCTCCACATTGCCTGGGATAAATTATAGCATGTTCACTCTTAGCCATACCAAATCATTACACGCCCCAGTCAAGAGTTCCATTGACCCCCATCTGGCTTCTTTCAGCCATGCTTGATTGGAAGCAACCATAACAGGCATTCAAAGGCACACAGAGCTTCTGATAATTGTAGAAAAGTGAATGAAGCCTTTACAAGAGAATTGTATTCTATACATCAGATGCAAACCTGATTTATAGAAATATCAAAGTTTAAAGTTCTGTCTTTTCTTTTCCCCTGCCCATCAGCATAACAAGCTTAAAGGCATTCTCTTTTGGGAGGATGGAAGAACAGTTTTTACCTTCTTATTTAGCTAATGGATTACTCTGATTTTGGGCTGCTTGCTTTTGACATTGTAAGGATGATCCCCCTCATTTCCTTAAATGCTGTCTTTTCCAAGTAGAAGATCAAGATTCTTCCATTTGATCCTGTCTCCATTTTCACAATGAATATGTCATGGTTAATAATCCCCTTTATTAAGCTACAAGCCATGGTTCACAAGCTACAATACCTAATCTGGACTCCCACCTTCAATACTATACAGTATTCTATATCTTCTGATCAGAAATTAAGTAGTTCTTTTATTTCCTGCAAGATTGAGGATGAATGATCTTTTGTTTTGCATGGCAGATTACATCAGATAGGATACATAAACACAAGCATATACTGATGAGGTCTGAGCAAGGGTACATCCAAGGGAAATTTCTGTTTCTCTGTGACCATTAGTCAATGATTACAGTAAAACAAGCACACTCAGAAGAGGTTTGATGATCTCAAATTAGTTTTCAGGCAAAATACTCATTTTTAAGAAGTGAATTATTGCTAGGGAATGCTAAACAATCCTAACATGATGCAGGCAAAATAATAATAATAATAATAATAATAATAATAATAATAATAATAATAATAATAATAATAATAATAATAATAATAAAGTTGGAAGGCCCTTGGAGGTCATCTAGTCCAACCCCCTGCTCAGGCAGGAAACCCTATACCATTTCGGACAAATGGCTGTCCTATTTCTTCTTAAAAACTTCCAGTATTGGCGCATTCACCGGTTCTGGAGGCAGCCAGTCCTGGTTAATTGTTCTAACTGTCAGGAAGTTTCTCCTTAGTTCTAGGTTGCTTTTGTCTTTGGTTAGTTTCCACCTGTTGCTCCTTGTCCTGCCTTCAGGCGCCTTGGAGAATAGCTTGACTCCCTCTTCTTTGTGGCAGCCCCTGAGATATTGGAACACTGCTATCATGTCCCCACTCGTCCTTCTCTTCATTAAACTAGACATACACAATTCCAGCAACCGTTCCTTATATGTTTTAGCCTCCAGTCCCCTAATCATCTTTGTTGCTCTTCTCTGTACCTTTCTAGAGTCTCAACATCTTTTTTACATTGTGGTGACCAAAACTGGATGCAGTATTCCAAGTATGGCCTTACCAAGGCATTGAAGAGTGGCATTAATACTTCACGTGATCTTGATTCTATCCCTCTGTTAAGGCAGCCTAGCACTGTGTTGGCTTTTTTGGCAGCTGCAGCACACTGCTGGCTCATATTTAAATGATTGTCCATAGGACTCCGAGATCCCTCTCACAATTACTACTATTGAGCAAGGTACCCCCTATACTATACCTGTACATTTGGTTTTTCTTGCCTAAATGTAGAACCTTACTTTTTTCACCATTGAATTTTATTTTGTTAGATAGCGCCCAGTGAAGTCCCTTAATTATTCAAAGCTAGCCACATCAAGATCACAATTATTCTAATGGCTGCAGGTCATCTGTCTAATTTCTTTTCTGTCTGGCATGAAAAACAGACAATAATTCTTGGCCCATATAAGAGAAGCCAGCCAACTTTTCTCTTCTCATTCTCTTCTTTGCTCCAATTCCTCACCCCCAACCAAACTTAAATGTGCTCCTAAGCACAAGAAGAGGAGGTGAGGAATTGTTCTATTGGTTAGTTCTACATCCCACTTTTCCTCCAGGAGCTTGAGGCAGTCCATAAGGGCTGTTCTGCCTCAAGTTTTATCAGCAGCCTAAGGCAGTAAGTGGGACTGAGAGAGAAGGACTGGCTTAGAATCCCCCAGTGAGATTCCTTACAACACTTGGCCAGTTCATTAAATGTTATTCTGCTTGTTGTAGGATGTACATAGTCCAAACTGTTATTTAGCCTTTGTTTATCTACATCCAAGGAGATGAAGGCCTCTGAAAATTATATATTTAGAATTCAGGAAATGGAGGAGGGTGGCATAGCTGGGAGAGCCAGCTGGAGAGCGAAAGACGAGGCAACCTCTTTATGGAGTTGCTTTTTCAAGGACACTGAGTTACATTTAAAAGTTGTATGTGTAGCTCTATGTATAGAGTTAAGTAGATTAAATTCTAGAAACCCTTTTCAGTGATATGGAAAAATTCTTATTTGGGCCAACTGTTCCCCTTACTTCGACGAGGCATATTTAAAACACACACATACTTGCATACATATTCAGAGAAAGAATAAATGTTCACAGTAATTTACAAGCATAATTAGATGGAATCAATTTGACAGGCACATTTGTATTTTAGGAGCAATTTAATTGAACAAAAAGCACTGTCAATCAACCAAAGATTGATTATGCAATTCCTTGCTGAAATTGGTCCTGAAAGTAATGCAGTTTGGGCTTTCTTCCCTTCTAAATAATTAGGACTGAGAAATGTACTCATAATATGCTTTGTAGAGCAAGTTGATTCACCTCCACAGCTGTTTCTGAATGGAGGTGAAATTGGCAAGTGAAGTAATCAGAGCTCTTGTTTGAAAGGGAACACCATGAATTGTCCATGTAGTCACTTTGAAACGAATGGGCGGTGGCCTTCCCTAAAAAAGCTGCACGTGAATGGAAGCTGAGACAGCAGCAGGAGCTTGAAATGAATCAGTTCTGCAATTGCCTGGAAGGATTTTGGAAGTCTGCCACGCAGTGCTGTAGGCATGAGGAGAGAGTGAAGGCCTGCTGATTAATCCCATTCTTGTTATTAGCACCTTCCTTCCTAAGGTCAGGGTGAAAGACCTGCAGGCTTAAGGCCCTTGCTGCAGCCCTTAGAAGCCCTCTGTCCAGGATAGCTGAAAAATGTCAGCAGAGTTTCCTGTTATTTTGAAAAGAGAAACATGCAAGAACAAAAATAGCATAACTCTAAAATAGCCATGTTACAGTGACAGAAGCAGTAAAGCTTGCCAAACTCCCTGCCAGTCTGGTGTGGTAATTAAGATGTTAGACAAGGAAGTGGGAAATTCAGGTTCAAATTTACCCCCAGCCAAGGAAACGCAGTAAGTGATTTCGTACTCATTTCTCTCATTCTCTCAGCCCAACAGGAGAAAGTGAGGAAGATGACCTTGATGGACATATGCAGGTTCTGTTGCCTGGATAAAAAGGGCTGAAGCATTTTTACATCCCCAGAATAGCCAAATAACCTTCAAAAGCAGCTCAGGCAGATGCCTCCCAGATTACTATAAGCAGTACAAGAAGAGAAGGTACAGCATAATGAGCTTGCAAGATTTTGTTATTATAGCTAATTTTAAAAACAAGTAATTTTAGCCTTTCCATAGAGTTGATTTCCTAGAGTGCTGAGACCAATCTATATGACAGAGAGGTGGTGGGATAAACTGGAGATCCTCATGGAAATCACCTGGAATGCCTGGAGCAAAGAAGGGATGTAGAATTTAACTAAATAATAGCCTGGCACCATCCACATGTGTCATGAGGCATTACATATTTGAAGATCCTTAACCTTCCTAAAAAGTTCAGCAAGGGCTTTATCTGCCAAAATATGCTATAGAAGTGTCTCATTCTGAGTTCTGGGTATGGAGGAGTTTCTACAAATAATTAAAAAAAAAATGCTATAGGACTTCCAATTCCATGAATGCAGTTATCATGCTGAGTGTACTTTTCTGTGGGGAAGTCAGGACATGATCACCTCAAACAATTTGTATTTTTTAAAAATATATATATTTACTTATATTGATAAATTAAGAAAGTGATTTAATATAGTAAATAAACTGAATACACTGGTGTGTTAAAAGTATTTCCTTTCACTTCTACAGTGAACATGTGTTAGATTTTGTTGATGGGCAGAGATTTTTTTATTTTTATTGCATTGTGATTTCTGGCTGGGGAATTCTGGGAGTTGAAGTCCAGACATATTTAAGTTGCCAAGATTGAGAAACATTGACCTAGGCCAGGGGTCTTCAAACTCAACCCTTTTATGACTTATGGACTTCAACTCCCAGAATTCCTCAGCCAGCCATGGGGAATTCTAGGCATCTCGATAAATGGGATAGAATATAGCTTTGGGCTATTATTTGCCCACCTTTGCCTAGGTCAGGGGTCTTCAAACTCAGTCCTTTTATGACTCGTGGAATTCAACTCCCAGAATTCCTTCAACTCTATCCCATTTATTGAGATGCCCAGAATTCCCATGGCTGGCTGAGGAATTCTGGGAGTTGAAGTTCACAAGTCTTAAAGTTGTCAAGTATGGACACCCCTAATTTAAGCAAAATAAGGCTTAAAAAATAATCAGCAGTAAATCTCTGCTGGGTTTAATGTGTTTCTTTTGCTTCAAAACAATAGAACATGAAAAGGCTGAAATGTTTTGTCTTGCTTCTCCTATAATGTCATTGTGTCATTATCACATCCCCTGTACTCCTTAGTGGCCAAACAAAAGAAAGGGAGGGAAGGAGGACAGTCTATAGCCCAATGCCATAACATTGATTTGCCTTATATTTTTATCTTCACAGAGCACTTTTACAAACAAGACTGTTCACTATACTTTCAAATCATGAAGTAATCAAATCATGTGTGTCTACTGCGTAATAGCTGTGAGATTCTGGCAGTACATGGTGGAACAGTTTGTTAAATTCATATATCACAAACTGAGAACTGCAATTATGTGTATGTTCTTTCTTATGTTTACCTGCATATACAAAAATCTTTTTTATAAGAGTATTATGTTGGATGTCTCTGTCCCTATGAATAAAAATGGACATTTCAAAAAAATTATTACGGGGTAAAGTTGATATATTCTTCACAAATGGCACAAATTATAGTTAATAGAGAGCTGACTTTCTGTGAAATATAGAAAGGAACACAGCAAGGGTGCTCAGTTTTACTGTTGTTTGTCCTGGCTCTTGACATTTTGAATAAAGATATTAAGACAAGAGAGGATAGCTGGGATAAAGGTTAAAAATAAATATACAAATTAATGGCATTTGCTGATGATTTGATTTTAAATTCAGAAAACCCTATGGAAAGAATTATATTAATGGAAAAATAAAAGTAATTTGGTCCATTGGCTGTGTTTAAAATTAATCAGAAAAAACAAAAATGTTGCCAAAAATATGAGGATGAAAGATAAACAAGAATTATAAAAACTAAGCTTCAAATTGATAAAGAAATATTTTGAGAAATGATGCACCTTTTAAACAAAGTCAAAAATATACCTGGATTTATATAGCAGGGAAAGAAACCAAGGGTTAAATACAAGATTCTCCAAGATGTAAAGGAAAGAGAAAGGTTGGGATTGTCTGATTTTAAATTGTATCCTGCAGCCCCCTATTAGGTTTGGATGAAAGAATGACTATTGCTAAGAAGTAAGAGAATGTTAGAATTAGAAAATAACTATTTGAGGTTTGAATAATATACTTTTTATGATACTATAAAGCTAATGTAGATTTTAAAAATCCATTTTAGAAACGCCTTATTAAGATTATGCAACATAACCCAGGTGATGTCCAGAAATATGTTTATTGGCTTCAGCACAAGAAGTGTCTTATAGAAAAGATAGAGCGAGTAAAGAAAAATGGTTAACATATTAAGATTTGCTAGGAAATTGGAGAACTTAAGAAAATATCAAAAGAACAATTGACTCAAAGGAATTTACTTTTTAATGGTTTTCATATGCATCATTAAGGGAGAAGTTGTTCTTGAAGGTTTGTTCTCCAAGCTTGCTGTTTAGCTTCCAAACATTTTGTCACCAGGCTAGGTGACATCTTCAGCGGGACTTTGGTTAAAGCTCAGTTCAGTTCTTCACTACTTTTATTGATCTCTTGTGGCCATGTGGTCAGTGGCATGCCATGTGACTTGTTGTGTCATTATATGTGAAGATCATCAAGTGAAGATGTGGTTGGTGCCATCATTGGTTGGTTGCTTGATTATTATGGCTCCTTATAGATTTGTAAGCTGGCTCCAACATGTTTGTTGATAGATCCATTGATTAAATACCAAGCTTCTATGAATTCATGTGCATGGTATGTAGTGGCATGGCCAATGATTTTTATTCTATCCCAATCAAACTGGTGCTGTTTGGTGACACTGTGGGTCGAGATCAGGGATTTATGGTCATGTCGGTTGACAGCTAGTCAGTGTTCGTCGATTCTTGTTTTCAGTTGTTGTCCTGTTTGCCCAACATAGAATTGGTTGCAGTTGTTGCAGCAGATTTTGTACATTACATTGCTGTTCTCCTCCTTCTGTATTTTGCCCTTGGTTTTAGACAGTTCTAGTTCTAGCGTTGATGTAGGTTTGTGAGCCACCATTATTCCCAGTGATTGTAGAATTCTGGCTATCATTTCTGCTACTCCTCTGTGTTTCTGTGTTATGGTTGGCTGTGTGGTGTGGTGGGGTTTGGATGATGTGCATTGGAGTATGAAGTTTCTTGGGTAGCCGTTGCGGAGAAAGAAGTCAAGAAGGTGCTTTTCTTCTGCTTTTCTTAGTGTCCTGGTGCAGCAATGTGTCCTGGCTCTTTTGAAGAGAGTCTGAACATAGCTCTTCTTGTGTGTGGTGGGATGGTTGCTGGTGAAATTGGGCAAGGGAGAACTTTAATATAGATAAGAAACTAATGCATAGAACAACATGTAATGGAATTTGAAATTGAGTTATATACAAAGGATGAACATGTGATTGTTAAAATGTATAAATTTCTGTTGAGATTTGAAATGGAAGAAGAACAAGTTAAAGAGCATGGGATAAAATGGGCTAAGAACTTTTGTTATAATATACAGATGGATTATTGATTAAAAGAGCTAAAATTCACCTGGTCTTATAATTCTAGTATATATAACCAGAAAAATTATCTATGATGCATAAAGGTACTTCTAACCATTGTTAGAAATGTGAAAAGCATGAAAACATATTTTACCATGCATGGCGGACTTGTGAAAAAGCAGGAAAAGTATAGACACAAAGACAAGTGATGAAGCAGAGAATTTTAAAAATGAATATTCAGATCAAATTAGACTTTTTTCTATTAGAACTTACAGATAGCCAATTAGAAAATATTCATAAAACTAATTTTATATATGATAGTTACTATATGCACAAAGATGGGAAAATAGAGAACAATCCACAATGGAAGATTGGACTGTGAAGATTACAGAATTAGCAGAAAAGGCAAAATTAATCTACTTGATCAAGGATAAAAGAATAAGTACTTTTATAACAGATTGGAAACCATTTATGGACTTTTTTTGCTGAAAATAGATTAAAATAACTTGAATATTTCTAGATCTGTTGTTGAAAAGGGTTGAATATGGAAAGTGAGCTACAGTATATGACGTAACTTTGATTGAGGAGACTATTGTAAGGAAGATTAGAAGTCATTTCTTCAGGTGTTTCTTTTTCTTTTCTTATTTATTGCAGTTTATCTTCTTTATATTTGCTTTGCTTTCTGTATGCTTTTCACGTATATCTTTGACTTATTTTAAAAAGTCTAATACAAATTATACAGAAATAATACATAACAATTAGGAACATTTTTTAATGTTATCGAATAACCAATTAGCAATTCTCATTAAACCTAGACACAGCTAAGATTGTAGTCAAAGGCAACTGTAAAGCCTAATAAACCTGTCTATTCTGTATCTGCAAGAATCTTGCTGTCTTGAATTTGAGCCATGGCAAGGGGCTTGACAACTATAATTTCAGAAGAACACTTCCAAAATCTACTTGACTCTGTAATGAGGTCACCCCCCCACTTCTGCTGTTATGATTATTTTCCTCTTTAATATCTTAACTTTTCATAAATCTAATAGATGATTTATTAGATTTATGAAATTTTAAGGACCCATGTGAGAAAGTCAATTGAAAGAGAATCCTAGTGTTAATGAGAGCTTTTATCCGTTCACATTTTTCATAAAAAGATACCAAACATTTTAATCACCAAATAAAATCCAGTATAAAGCCTATTTCTGTTCTCTTCAAGTAGGAACAAATAAAGGACTGTTCCATTATATCTAAGTGGACAATCAATTAGAAGAAAATTGTTAATAAATTAGCATGCATATTCTATTCTAAGAGCAGATACTGACCAGTCAGCATTTTTTCAAAATGTAAGGAACAAAGTGCCTTTATTGGTGCAGAAGCGGTATATAAAGGAAAAGCATGGACTGAATCAATTTCTCTATACATATAGTAAGTTTCCAGTGAAGAAACTTCACACAAAAAAAGTCTTCATGGATCTCCATGGGTGAATTGAATATGACCTCTAAACGGATATGGTTAGTCTTAAATACTTTTCCACAATGAACAAATTTCCTTGGAACTTACATTTCCTTAAATATATATCCTTATTTTAATATTTTGAAATAAAAATGGATGTAGAAGATAAATATTTATATGATGTGAATAGGAAATGTTCTTCATGAGACAGTTCAGGGATTTAGCACACTATGTCATTGCAACACAGATGACATTGTGGTCTTGTATCTTTCCATTACAATACATAGAGGATTCTGAAAATCTGAACCAGCATCTGATTTCAGTAATGAATTGGACTAATAAGCTAAAATGTATTAATGACATGATGGAGATGCTTCTCATCAATAGATCAACTAATTGACAAGTGGGGATCCAAGTCATTCTAGACAAGTAATCTCTCAGAATCATGAACAGAGAGTCATATCATCCCTGGAGATTGAAGTTACATCTCTATTAGTAAAAGATGAATGAATGGAGAAGAAATGAGATCAGTTATGCATGAGTTGATAATCTGAAAGAGTTTGTTTGTTTTCTCCCAAATAAAAGACCTTTGGGATCCAGTCAGATGATTAATTATTTCCTGAGATAAGGCTTCTAATAGAAGACATTGATGATTCCTCTCTGGTCCATCTCAAGAGTTTGTATTTATTTATGTACTAATGTATTTCTTGTGTTATTCTCTATAAATCAAGAACCTGTAGATCAAATATATGATCAAACTACTTGAATTTACATTTCATATTAGTCTCTCTTGTATTCAATCCAAATTCATTCAGTGGCCACTCATTCTTATACTATCTTTTCTTGTTTTCTCACATGTATTTCTTCAATAATCCATTCTCACTATGTTCAACTTACTTTTATCATTCGTCAATATATTCATCTCACTCCCATTAAATAAAATAGACTCCCTAACACAATCATTTTGACTCCTTGCAACAAACATTCAACCCCTAAAATACATATTACCTTCTACCTTTTTACCAGTATTGTATATTTTAACATTTTTCCATCCAATTTTCTCATCTTTAGGAAATCTTACATTTTTGTGAGCCACCATGAGCTATTTTTTGAAGAAAAAATGGTATGTAATAGCAAGAACACAATTGGTCACAAATTCTTAATTCTCCCTGCCTTACATTTGCTTTCAGACAATTTAGGCTGAACATTTTCCTCCCCTATGTGCAGCTCTGCAATATAGATGGAGGGGCAGAGAAAATGCTAATCTCTGTCCTGAGCATTGTCACTGAAGGTTACTCTGACACAAGTAGCGCCTAAGGCGAAGAAATGCAGACATATGTTGCAGAAGCTTAAAATCCCCACATTCCTTTTAAGAAGCACTGTGCGCTACCATGTCCTTTGCATTGTACAACTGTAGAATGAGAGATTTTATAATTTTGTATTGGCAAAATATGATAGCATTTCCCTTTTGCCATATCCTCCTCCTCCTCCTCCTCCTCCTCCTCCTCCTCCTCCTCCTCCTCCTCCTCCTCCTCCTCCCCCCCCAATGATTCAGTCTGGTAAAAGGCTCACTTGGATGGCTTACTTCTCCTCATTGTCAGAGTGTCACTCAAAGGGGCAATAAACTCATTCATCTTCCTAGGAATTACCAAGGTGAGCTTACCCAGTTAGCTAACTATAGGCTGAGGAAGAATTTATGGGACATGTTTTCACAAAAAAAAAACAACAAAAAAAACCCCTCCACCTTTCTTCTTGCTTTATCTTGGGGAAATTGGTGATGGGCACTGTGTTCAATTTTTCTGTTACTAGTTTTGATTCCAACCCCCCCCCCCCAGGCTTGTACTTTACTCTGAAAGAATGAAGTTAATGCTAGGTTTATGCTTATCAGAAGTACATCCATTAGAAATTACATAAAGTTACATCCTTTTGTCCACTCTCCTGGGTTTATGAATGCAGTTCTATTTATACAGGTAGTTCTTGACAATGGTTCAAAGTTATGACAGCCTTGGAGAAAGTCATTTATGACTTGTCATCAAAATTCTGATTGTTGCAACACTCCCACAATCATGTAATCACAATTTGGATGCTTGGCAACTGTCTTGCATTTACAATGGTTATAGTGCCTTGTAGTCACATGATCACAATTTGCAGCCTTTCCAGCTGGCTTCTGACGAGCAAAGTCAATTGGGGAAGCTGGATTTGTTTTTAATAACTGCATGATTCATATAATGAGAATGTGATTCATTTAATGACTGCAGTAAGTATGATAACTAGATAAGGATGATAAAAATGATACCTTACAGAATGCACCCAAAATCCAGGATCCATGACTGCTGTGGATTAAATTGAAATTTGAATTGAAATTTGGTGAAACATTTTATGACACAGACATTATCATCAAGCAGTTCATAATATGATACAAATTGTCATAAAACATTTCCTGTGCTGATGTTTTACTGTGATATACATCTCTGAATGTATACCAACTTTTCAGTAAAGGCAGTACATTAGAAGGTATGTCATTGACTCTGGTAAGGAAATAGTTCTGAAATGATGTCATGGGTTATCTAGTTTTCTCTAAATACCTCAGTAGCTAGCAATTGTTTTTTACAAAAAGCCTGTCCCTGAGCTGTAATGCTTCTTCCATTATTGAGCTGAGTGTGATATACGTGCTAGGCTGGTATTGACAAAATCCTTTGCTTGTGGTTGCCAAGTATATTATCCTTGCCTTCCAGCATTGCTCCTGAGATGTGTTTTGCTACAGTTTCCAAGCCTTTCTCTTATTGCTCTTTCTTTTATCTCCTCCTTTACCTGATTCCTTCTATGCCAATTTTACAATAGTGTGGAGAAAAAATGTTGCAAGAGAGATAAATTCATACCACCAGTATGCCAAATACCAATCACCTGATCATTGTGGTTATAGCAAGCCAATTGCTCAAAAAAGTTGTAGCATGAAGGCTGGGAATCCTCCACTCCAAAGGTTTTCTGGATTTGATCCCACCTCTCCTTCCTGTTTCAGTATTTGTTAGTGTGTATTTTATTTTAAATTTAAATTTAAGCTTTTAAAATCCCACTTTTCAGAGAAATGCCTCTACCACCTAGTGTTTTCTCCCTTTATCCCAGCTAATAAGGAACACACAGCTCACATGTTCTACATTAATAACAAGGAACTGAGACATAAACAAGATAAAAATGAAATAAATTCTATATCACCACCTCCTGTAATAGGAAGCCTATGCCTAGGGAAATCCATCTCACAAGGGACACATTCAATTACTGTACTTTCATTAGAAAAAAGTGAGGAAAAGAATACCTTTTGTTGTTTTCAGTAGTCACAGGTAACACATTCAGTGACACAGGAGATAAAAATATAGAGCTGTTCAAATACAGAAAAATTTCACAGAATCAAAGGATAAAAGATAAGTCAGGGGCAGTTCACAAGATGGTGTAGACCTGTTAATATATTAGTAATATAGAAAATTCTGCTCAGAGATCTCAAGATGCTTCAAACACGTGGGGACTGAGCTTGTGTAGAGAAAATAAACACCAAGATAATAAAAGATCTCAACTAATACACATTTGTTTGTTTTTTTAAAAAAACTGAAAACAATGCTAACATATTTATCTATCTGTATCAACTCTGAAGTTTTTTTTCCAATTTAATTTCACTGAGCTTTGCTTTTTATTCTCATGAAAATTCCAAGCTTATGGAAGCCATGCAGCTATAGCGTTCCTTTTTCCTATATGATTTCATAGAGTTTTGAAAGTTTTATTGATCTGGGTCTCAAAACTGCCTCCTCTTAAGAGGGGCTTATATAGCTTTAGATGTTATATTAACTATTGATCAATAGGAGGCACCACATGACTAGTTTCATCTTTATTGGGATTCTTCAGGCATAGGAATCATCAGGAGGATTTTGTTGTTGTTGTTGTTGTACTCAGAAAGTGTGTGGACAAGTCGTTGCAATTTTCTTGGCAAAGTTTTTTAGAAGTGGTTTGCCATTACCTCCTTCCTAGGACTGAGAGAAAGTGACTGGCCCAAAGTCACCCAGCTGGCTTTGTACCTAAGGACTAGAACTCATGTTTTCCAGGTTAGGATACTTAAAAGTTTTTAAGGGCATTTATGCCTAAAGAATCTTCATAAGAATGAAATCTATCTTTTAGTGCCTCCTTCTGGTTAATAGTTAATATACCATTAGAAATGGTGAAAAATATTAGTTAATATAACAACTAAATTGTAAACTGTAATCAGGAGCTGAGGAGATATATTACAGCCTACTCTTTGTCCCCTACTAACCTCTATCTTTTGTTTTAAAAAGAAAAAGCATTTTTCTTTCTAGAAAAAAGGCGAGGGTTGGAATAATCTTGCGCATCTGTTCAGGTGAGTATTCATCTTCCAGAGGGTATTATTTATGAATCTATAATTGGCAGCTTGATGTTTGTCTGAGAACTGGTGGGCACTGTCTGAGGAGAGTAGGGATGGCAGCTTGCCCGCAGGTTACAGAAGTGTTTAATGAAAAGGTCAACTTTGCAAACTTTCCAAATCTTGTTAATGTTGATATTCAGCTTTGCATGCACTGACTTTCTTCACCTGTAATCCTATCGACCACTAAGGGCAATAGATGTAGGGGTAGCTGATAGAGCGATTCTGACTTCTTAATCTTCTTTATCTGTCTAAAGAACTTACTTAGTTTATCTCTGCATGACATGCCTCCTATTAGTTAGGTTGATAATCTGGGGCTTTTATCACTTCCTCCTTCTGCCGGTCTCATCTCCTCTTCCGACTCTGACCTGCACAGTTCAGGTTCTTCATGAATGCCTCTCACTTCATCACGGAGGAGAGCATGCAACAGGCTCTTAGCTGTTGGGACACTTCTTTCTACAGCTCTTACGTTTTTCTCCCTTAAATTTCCTATCACAGTATTTACTTCCTAAATAAACATCCCTTTATTTTCTTTTACTCAAGCACCAGCCTTAAGTATACTTCCTTCCAAAAATTGTTCTCCTAACTTTGGCCTTTCTGCATGCATTCTTCCTGCTGTATAAAATCATCTGCTATCCAACAATTCATGTGAAATAGAAGCTTAAAAGAAGAAAGAGTTGTGATTTCAGGAAAGAAGTTTGCAGAAATTGCAGGTGGAGATATATTTGCAATCAAGGGGTATCTGCAAATTTTGTTATTTAAAAATACCTTTTTCTCCTCTCTCTTTTTTTTCTGTAACTGCAGATGGGTATAATAGTAGCCACTTGTGAAAACCTTTGCAGAATTTCTTCCAAAGATTCATGAAGTAGAGTGGTCATTCACTTCAGCGCACTACAAAATGTGTTTATATAAATGTGGAATTTGGCATTATCAACCTGTATTCTTTTAAGCAATAAAGTTATGTAATTGCTGCTACTGTGTAAACAATTAATTTATACTTCATATGAACAGTATGTTGCTTGTAAAGCTATAAGAATCATACGAGTATCAGATAAGAAGTGGACAATGAAAATTATTCACTTTACTCCTTGGTTACTTCAGGTTCTCTGTGAACACTGAAATCTCAGAGGGATGATCTTTCCAAGCCGCTGTTGAATATTTCATTAAATGTAATTTAAACTAAGCAGGAGAGTGTAAGTAACATTTGCAACAGCACATCATCTTCCCAGCACCACCTCATTTTGAACCTTGTAGGTAGTTTTGGAGGCTAGTCATAAAATATTAAGCAGTTGATAATGTAGCTGCTTCCTTACACATGTCTGTAAAAGATAATAGAGACTGAGCTTCCCAATCATCTGAGTTTCAATAAGTACACAAACTCTCTATTCTATCTTTGGAACAGTTATGTAGCATTGCTGTGAATGATTCAGAAGTTGTGATTTAGATTTTGCACAAAGGCAGAAGCTCACGGTCATATTCCAACTGCAAATGTGTTTTTTTTCAGATCTACTATAAAAAGAACCTGAAATTTAATGAGAGGACACAAAGCTTGAAAAGGGCAGGCTGTTTTAATGAACTAGCAGAGAGGTGTTATGCTTGGGTCTGTATATAGTCCAAAGCATTTCCAAATAATTAACTCTACAGTCGGAATCTAACACTTCCAACTGTAGAGTTAATGACATGGAGCCTGTCATGCAGAAACTCAAGATTTTATTTGGCCAGACAACAGATAGAGCATACCAAAAGAGGACTCTGAATAATTAGGAAGCTTGGGATGTTTGAGAAGGTTAGAGTACCATAGGTTACATATGGATAAAGTCTGTTAATGAAAAGATATTCTGAGATCACAAATGTTACGTTTGTCAATATCCACTGTAGGATTTGCAAGTTTTCTCTAATGGTGTTTGATATTCTTTAGGAAGTTGTTTGTAAATGGACATGTCATCAAACATTTCAGAGGCTTATTTTGTGCTATAGTGAAATTGAAACAAATTTGATTTGTTTTGAGTGGACTATAAAAAGTGGAAATCATATGACCACATTTTCTTCTTTGGGTCTCAGCTCCTTTTCAGAACCCTCAAGGGTTCTGTTTCAGCTGTTACTACATACTGTAAAAGTGAGGCCTTGCATCGTTTTGCTCAGCCTTGTTCTTACTTGTGGGTTGCCTCTCTATTCTTCTAGCACGTACAAAATCTTTTTGAAAGGAATATCCAACAGTGGAGTTTTGCTATTGATTGGGACAATATACAGTATGTAGAGATTTATTCCTTCTATCTAGCTATGATTGAAATAAAAATTGCACCCTCTGCAAGTAGTCTTAGAAAATAAGCTCCCATTGGCACATTGTATAATAAACTCCATTTCATTCCCATTGAAATTGTCTGGGAAAAGTACAGGCATATGCCTTATGAAATAAACTACAGCAATCTTTTTTCTGAAGATGTCTTCTCCTTGCATAGGTATGCTGCCTCTGTTTCCTCAAAGACATTTTTCCCAGGAATGATTTCATTGGGAGGAGAGGGCACTAATGGGAAAGCTCTTGTTGTATTTCAGTGGATTTTTAATGGGAAAAAAATGAAAGAAGCAATTAGAGAATAGGATGATTCTATGTGGCATCTATGAGGAAAATATTAGTTAAAAGAGTTATAAATGATAATGATATCAGCTCAACAGAACTGTCTCTATCCGCCCCCCTGAATAAAAATCCTTGAATGTAGTAGACTGATTTCATAAAAAAAGATTTATATTGCACTAAAAATAGTAATAAAATCAAAAGCTCACACTAAAGCTTTATAGAAATTGTATGAGAACATTGATCATTAATAACTTTCTTACAAATATATGTTAATTTGAAACAGAGAAGGAAAAAGACAAGTTGTTATACCACTGAGTATTTTTTAAAGAAATCATTTTATGACATATTTCTTTTGATAGAATTCTGAAAGTTTTTAAAAAATGGATTTTTGTCAGATGCAATCATTGCATCTGAAGCTGAATATCCAAGGCCAGAGAGAGAATATAGATGTAGATAGCATTTTCTTTATCTGACCACTCTAATTGTGAAATTAATGTTGTTGTTTATAGTAGAACTGTGAAGTTGGGTAAATGAATCAAACACCTTCAGCTGATCTGCATTTGTACCATTTTATTTTATTTTATTTAACACATTAATAGAGTCACCCATCTCATGAATGTGACACTGGGTGGCATACAATGACAACAGAATAATTAACATACAACTAAAAAAAATTAAACAATTCCAATATAGATATAACTAAAACCGTAGGAAAGTGCCTTCAAGATCTTACATGCACGTTATATACCCCAATTTGTTTAGGAAAGATAAGGTTATTAGGTACAAAGACATTTTGACAGAAGAGGGTCTTTTAAAATCTAAACAAGAGTTAAGACAACAAGGAATAGAGATAGAATGGTGGTCTTATCTCCAGATCCAAGCAAGTTATCTGAAAGATAAACATGAATGGGGTATTTATAGACAAGATACGGGTCTAGATAAAATTTTGCTTGGTCCAGAAAAAAAACAAATAAGGAATATTTACAAACATCTATTGGAGTACAGGCTATTCAAAGAACAGGTTAAAGAAACAATGGTGACATGGGCGATAGATTTAGGACACAACATCAATTTGGATCAATGGCAGCAGGTGTGGATGCGGAATAATAAAATTACATTGGCGTCGTCATACAAAGAAAATTCGTATAAGATGATTTACAGATGGCATCTCCCTCCAGCAAGATTAGCCAAAATGTACAAAGGATACTCATCACTATGTTGGAAATGTAAAAAAGAAAGGGGCACATATTTTCATGTTTGGTGGCTATGTACGGAAGCACAGAGATATTGGCATATGGTTGGGAATGGGTAACAGAAATGAATATGCAAAACATCCAGTATAAACTTGAGACATTGTTGTTAGGAATTCTTGAAAATAATGTTAGTAAAAAAGATATGTATTTATTCACTCATGTGGTTACAGCGGCAAGAATTGTATTCACTCAAAATTGGAAAGCTACGGCTATACCTAGTGAGGAAATTTTAATTCATAAAATTATGCACTGCGCAGAATTAGATAGGTTAACTAAGAGACTCAGAAATCAGAATGAAACGGATTTTTACCAAATTTGGAATAAATTTTATAGATGGTGGGGGAAAAATATGGAAGTCATCGTAATGAGATAAGTTAAGATTGAGATTAGAGTGATGTTATTGTAAAGGTTTTTTTTCATATATTAGTAGTTAATTGTGAATATGAACTGTGATGTATGTCAAATCTGATTTACCATGTTCAATGTTTTTAATTTTTGTTATTCAATAAAAAATATTAAAAAAAAAATCTTACATGCAATATAGCCATTTCACCAGCGTCCTATTTCCCTGGGATCTCCAAGGCAAAATCAAGTTTTAAGGGATTTCTGGAATATCTATAGGGTTGGGTTCTGTCCAGTGGTGGGATTCAGCCAGTTTGCACCAGTTCAGCAGAACCAGTAGCTAATTTTTTATTGCCCAGGCCCAGAATGGAAGCGGCATCCACACTGAGAACAGGTTGTTCACATATTTGAATCCCACCACTGATTCTGTCTCATCTTAGGGGGAGGGGGATGATGTTCTACAGGGTGGGTGCCATGGTAGAAATGGAAATCCTAAGCAGATGGGCCCATAAGATACCTCATGTTCTGGAATTATAAGTTTGTTGGACCAAGCCAGAAGACATAGACTTGCAAATATTAAAAATTCAGTTTTGCCTTATGTTTTGTATTAATGTGGACAAGGAAAAGTGTTAGAAGGTACTTGTTTTTGTATTTTGCAGATGCTGTTTATCTAGGGACATGTTATTTTTATGAACTGTATGTAAAGACATGATGGTAAACATATCAATCCCAGGGCAGTAGATTGTTTTGATAGAACTTAAATAGATTAAATCAAACCACATGGAATAAAATCCCTATCACTCTACCACCCAACAAAGAATATGAGAACATGGCAAAGCATCTATGAATTGCTTTGAAGTATAATCATGCATTTAAATTCCATTTATTTCAAAGTAATACATTTTCAAGAATAAAAATTAATCAGATAAATTTTTAAAAGCTATATAAAAAACTATAACCAAGGAGACAGACTACATGGGGATGAGCTCTTCATCTTATCCCATCAACCACCTCCAGTGGTGAGTGCTCCCCTCAGGGGACCAAGCCAACCAGCAAAACCAGCTTTTTATACTCTTCATGTAGGCCAAAAGGGTGGAAGCAGCTCTCACCTGCAGTGGTAGCATATTCCACAGAGCAGGGGCCACAACAGAAAAGGCCCTTCTCCTTGACCCTGCCAACAGGAATTCCTCAGTGGGTGGGGTCCGTAGTAGACCCCTTCTGATGGAGGAAGTGATGTGGGCTAATCTCGTTGGGGTGAGATGGCTTATCAGTTTCTATACTTAGTGGAAGTATACATAATTTTCACAATATCCATGCTATGCCAAGTTATTTGAATTTTCTTTTTAAAGAAAGAAATTTGAGTCACATATTACATAAGTGTGATAAAAGAAGATAAGTGACTAGTCATTTCTAGTGTTTCCTACATATATGATAATGTATTGTGGGATTTTAACTCACCCATGGTTAAATCCCCTTTCCTACCCCCCAAAAAAGAGCTAGAAGGGAATCTAGTGGACTAATTATGGTTGCACTAGTTCCTTACCCAATTTAGTGATCTCCAGGGTTTCCAGACTTCACCTTCCTCTAGATCTAGTTTGGAGAAAGTTGGTCTACATATCCAGCTGCTTGCCTGCAGAGGTCTCTGAAAGTAGCAGTTATTATACCAATCAGTATATTCAAGGAGAAGATAGCAACTCTTTCTCTGAAAAGAAATTCTACAGTTTGTGGAACAAAACGTAGTTATATAAAGAAAAGAATAAATTAAGGAACTTGTCAGGGCCTTGATAAGATCTGTGTTGAAAGATGTAGCTGTATAGTTCATAATTTTTTCAGCGGGAAAGCTCAGCATGAATCCACTGCCTAGAATTCTTCTGCCTTTCAAGGAGGAAGAAAGAAAAAGATGAAAGAAAGCAAGAGCTTCACATATTGAAAAATGAAATATTCGGTGTACTTCCTGAGTTGTACTTTTGCTTTTAAATAATAACAGCATGTGGCATATGGCTTAATTAAGAAATTAAAAACCTCACGATGGAGGGATCTCTACCTTAGAATTCTGCTTCAAATTGATTACCTGTAGTATGTGGTAGTAGGCTGGAAAAAAGGATTGCACAAAGTAGGGCAAAGAAGAAACACTTTTAAATCTGTTGCCTCTAATGTAGGCAGTATTTTCAAGAAACCAGCCCTGCATCTTGCTTATACCCCGCAGACTGAAAAGCTGGTCATTTTTTTGCTACTTGCCACTCTTCTCCATTCACTGCCTTCTGAGTTCTCTTCTGTTATGTACTATTCTATGTTATGTACAATTAATCACAAAGAAATAGAGAGCCCTCTCTCCTCTGCACAATACTTCTTAAACCAATGTCAACTGCATTATTGATGTAAAGACTCAGATATATGACTCTGAGATTAAATCTGAGTTTGAGTCAATTAGACAATGCTCCAAAGCGAGTGTGAAGGATAGAAAAAGTGGATTAACAGACTTGGAAGGGACTTTGAAGGTCCTCTAGAACAACCTCATGCGCGAGCAGGACACCTTATACCATTTCAGACAAGTGGCTGTCCAGTCTCTTCTTAAAAGCTTCCAATGATGGGGCACTCACAACTTCTGAAGGCAAGCTGTTCCATTGGTTAATTATTCTCACCCTTAGGAAATTTCTCCTTAATTCTAGGTTGCTTCTCTCTTTGATTAGTTGCCATCCATTGTTTCTTGTCTTCATTATGATAATGGTCAGTCTTAACTTATTATAATCTTGTTGACTAGCCATCATTCTTTATCAAAAATCAGATGAAGACATTTTTCAAAAATCATGTTTTTATGAAGGGTGTGGATGTTTTAAGAACTGGTAATACATGCATCAATGCTCTCCCCCCCCCCTACTGAAGTCAGTACGTTTATTAGTCAAGGGTAAATACCTTCATATTGGAGCAGAAATAGATTTTGCTAATATAAAGGTTTTTTGGAACCAGGGCTAATATTTATTATTTATATGTTTATTAGCAGAACTTAAAATCTGCCTCAGTCTTGAATTTCTTTGAATGGTGTACTGCAAGATAAAAATAGAATTGCATATCTATGATAAAGCAGTAAATATAACCAAATAGCTGGTTAACTTCTGTGCAGAGATGATATCTTGGAATAATTGCCTAAAGATAACTCGAGCACTTCGTATTGTCAAATAAACACTAACAAAGACAGATAACCAATGACAGTAATAAATACTTAGAAGAATAGATACAGGTTGTGTTACAACACAGAGGACATTTAACAACCACCTTTGGCACCTAATAAGTTTTTCTAGTATTTGCCTAAGTCATTAAGCTTTACTACATAATTATGTGCAGAAAAAATGTCAGAGATACAATATGAGAACTGAATGAATAAACAAGAAAATCGTTATAATACCCCACACTCATATAACTCTGCAACCTACTCTTTTTCTCTCATATATGTTCATACTCCATAAGGATTTATGGCAATGCACAAGAAAAGCCAAATTAATTACAATAGTAGTCATACAAATAATCCCTAAAAATCCTTTCATAAATTACTATAATCAGAATTAATAATAATGGCATACTATTATAATGAGAAACTTTCATTAAATGCTCTTCTGTTGAGCTCAAAGCTTCTTAACTTTGAACCATCTAGATTTCTCTCTCTCTCTCTCTCTCTCTCTCTCTCTCTCTCTCTCTCTCTCTCTCTCTCTCTCTCACACACACACACACACACACACACACACACACACTCATTCAAGGTACAAAGAGCAAATAAACAGACTTATGTTCATGGATTATTATTTTGAACAGCTATTGTGAAACTTTGTATAGGTAAGTGTGTTGCTTCCTCATGATTGTATGGACTATTGGTTCCTTCCTAGGGTGGAAAGAGAGTGATTGTCACCAGGGTTGGCTCCACACCCAAGGTGGGACTGGAACTCACCCCCCATTTCTAGCCGTGTACCTTAAACATTACGCTAAACTGGCTCTATTGTAGTAGGATCAGGGCTTTTTTTTTGTCATAGAATGCCCAGAACAGAGTTCCGGCATCTTTTATGGACGGAACCTTGTAGGGTAGGCAAGGTGGGTTGTATGACGTGTGTGAGTTCCGGCACCTTTTTTTTTTTTTTTTTTTTAGAAAAAAAGCACTGAGTAGGAGCAAGGCTAGAGGAGTTATTCTTTTCCCTTTAAGGGTCAGAGAGAATACAACCATGTCCTCTTGTTCAGCGACAGCAGCTTAGTGTTTGAATTGCAAAGGGCGACAAAAAAACCTGCATATTGGAATGTTCATTCACGGATCATTTGTAGAACAAGAACACGTTTGGATACAAACAATAAACAGGAGCTTGAGCCAATGCTACAGGTAAACAAAATCAGAAAAAACTTGCTTATTGATAGAGGTATTCATACATTCATTTAATACAGTGTAGTAGCTAATATTTCTGCCTGTGTGTGTTACTTCTCAGGTGTCAAGGAACAGGGTTTTTTGAAGGACACTAGTATGTGTTTTAATGAAATTGGTTTCTTTCATTCTGAACATAAACAAGCAGGAAATGGGTCTATATTGAGTCAAGACGTGGTTCCATTTAACTCAGCCTTTTCTACATTTTGCATGATTTCAGCAGGGGTCCTTCCCAGTTGTGACTAGTAGCTTGCTTCTCTGTGTCATAAAAAAATCAAGGTAAGGAATAATTACATTTTCACCAGAGCAGCTTTTTTATTTTGCATTCATCTTCATTAATAGCTACAGTTTGATTCTAAGTTGATCAAGATAGCTTTGAGTTGAAATAGCGGAAAGACTGCTTGTCTCCAATTACTGTTGCCCAATTCTGTGGCAGCAGGTAGAATCATGTGTGCTCTAGGTCCTGTCAAATGAATAATGTCAGCTTATGAGACCCAGGAAGTGTGCTGTATCTGTGGCAGTTCCTGCCCTCCTGCAATGATACTCTCAGAGAGATCCATACTGCTTCCACCCTATTGATGTTTAGAAAATCACTGGATGTTACCCCATTCCTTAGGCTCAAGTAGAGTGGATTCCTTATACTGTGATGTTTTAAAAAAACTGGTATTGAGTTGGTATTCTAAAATCAGATGAAACTCAGATATGATTTTTTTCTCTGCTTCCCTTTTAAAATTAAAGCCACCCAATTACTAAGGAATCAGATGGACTCAAAATTGAATTAAATAAGGAGATGAAAATTGAATATTCTTTAAAATACCTTTATAGTGTTTTATCTCGGCTTTTTGCATTTGTTTCCAATTTTTATGCTCTGACTACATTTAAGGAATGTTCAAAGTCTGATCAATCCTTTTATATTGTTTCATTAACAAGATTTACAATTCAGATACTTGATATGACTTTCTATGATATGATTATCTGTCAGAAGAAGATGGTGAAAACTCTGGTGCCTGTTGAAAACTTTTTCTTTCTTTCTTTCTTTCTTTCTTTCTTTCTTCCTTCCTTCCTTCCTTCCTTCCTTCCTTCCTTCCTTCCTTCCTTCCTTCCTTCCTTCCTTTCCTTTCCTTTCCTTTCCTTTCCTTTCCTTCTTTCTTTTAATTTGAAATTGAAGCTTGAATTTATTCAATTCAAAAACCACCTATCTCAATGAAATGACTCTTATAATCACATTCTTTCTTCTGTGCTGAGGAGGCCATTTTTTTTTTATCCTGGAGAGTGTACTTTCTCTGCTTGAACCATTCATGCCTACAAGTGACAATGACTTGTGAAATCACTTGTGATATTGTGATATCATTAGAAGGCAGAGCCAAAATGTTTGGAATTTATAAAGAGAGAAGTGGTTAAAAGGAGAAAGTCTTTGATAGTTTTGTCAATTCAGGAAGAATTATATTTATGGTGTTCTCATACATACATATTGTTGAGTCCTCTGCTAATGGCAATGACGACGCGAGACATTCTTGATGTTCAGTAATCTTCTTTATTTCTCTTCAGTAGCCCCGTTACAACTCAAGGCAGCACGGACTTCTCAGCCTCTCTTAAGGACCCTTTTCCCCGGGCCAAAAGGCAACATTTAGGCGCGCATGTGCGCGAGCGCTGGCGTCAACCAGTCTGGTCCTAGGCAACTTGCAGCTGCCCGGGATCGTTGCAAAATCCCGAGCCTGCCCTTTTGCAGGCTCAGGACATAACACCCCTTCCCCCCCCCGGCTAAGACTACATGACAATTTTAACGCGACCTCAACACGAGCGTGGTGTACACTCTTGTTAAATGGTACCATGCTATAGTGCTGGGGATTAACTCCAGTGTTCCCATTTCCGGCTTCCATAGAATACACTTAAGTCTTCTGCCTGGCCAGTAAGGTTATAAAATCTTCAAGATATTTGGGAGACCTCTTATTTCTCTGTGCCCTACGTAGGCCTGGATTATTTACAAGTACACCTTGTCCTGTGGAGGTTATAGGTTCACCCCCCTTCTCAGACCCTGGTGGCCCCCGTGGACTGTGCCCTGATGCCTGGCCTGCTTGCTTGCCCACCGGGCTCGTCAGGCCAGGACTTTGCTCTCTCTCTAACCTGGTTGACCTGCCTAGTTGCAGGCGATCTGACCCTTCTATTAAGCTGCCATTGTTGGGTAGCTCTGAATGGCCTCTCAAGCCCACACTGGACCTAACGGAAGGCTGGCTTCCTCCACTCCCCAGTTCCATAGCAGGACTGTCTGTTATTTCAGTATAGTCCCAAAACTCAGTTCCCCCTTCCGTTGAACCAGAGGGTCCACTGTCTAAAATTGGCTCTTCTCCCACTTCCCTGTGGCAGTGTCCTTCTCTGGGGACTGTGGCTGTGTTGGGCCAATTGTATTGATTGTGTGCCAGTTCTCTTGCTATGTTTGAGTTATTAGGATGCTCCCGGTTATTCTCCCTGACTGGAGTGCTGAAAGGTGTACGTGTGTAATGATTATGCCCCTGGGGTGACTCCCTGGCTGGAGTCTGCGCTGTAGCTTGTGTGCTAACTGGTTCCCTTGAATTCCTGTTTGGAACACTCGCGGAATCATGCAACAGGCTGTCTGTGGCCTCACTGTGAGAGTCTGAATACTGCCAACACTCTTCCCTTTGCCCGTAAGGGTCCCCCTCCCCCCTGGAAAAGAACCAGGAGTCTCTGCAGGTGAGTCCAGCCTTGTACACAGCTGGTCAATATGCCTTCGCAGGATGCGGCCGTCTTCCAAGGAGACCTCATAAGACAAAGGGCCTGTAACCTTGCAAACAGTGGCAGGAACCCATAAATGGCCTGGCCCATAGTTACGGGTCCATACAGGGGCACCCACTTGCAATTGCCGTGGTGCCCTGGGCTGTGTACCCCTAGGCGGCAGTCTGTCCGGATGCAACCGGTCAAGTTTAGTAATCAGTTTGCGCCTCCAACGAAGTTCAGCTGGGCTCCTCCCGGTAGAAGTGGAAGGTGTAGTGCGGTAGGAAAGGAGGAAGTCAGCCAACCTGTGATGCCAGTCCCCATAGGTAAGTCTCTTTAAAGCATCCTTGGTGATGCGGACCATCCGTTCAGCCATCCCATTGGTGGAAGGGTGGAAAGGAGCAGAAGTGGCATGACGAATCATGTTGGCCTGTAAGAAAGCTTGGAATTCGGAAGAAGTGAATTGCAGGCCATTGTCAGTCACCAAAACATCCGGAAGCCCATGTGCAGCAAAAATTCCCTGCAGTACTTGGATAGTCTTTGCAGTGGTGGTGGACGAGACAGGTACAACCTCAAGCCATTTTGAATAGCTATCAACCAGGACCAAGAAGAATTGACCCTGAAAGGGCCCAGCGTAGTCAATGTGCACCCTAGACCATGGGGACTGTGTTTCCTCCCACCTATGTACGGGAGCCTGAGGCATTTCTGGGCATGAGCGTTGACAAAGGTGACAAGCATGCACCTTAGCCTCAATTTCCTTATCTAACCCAGGCCACCACAAGTGGCTGCGCGCAAGCGCCTTCATTCAAACAATGCCAGGATGACCCTCGTGAAGGGACCCTAAGACTCTAGACCTCATTGAGGTAGGAATGACAACTCTGCTACCCCACAGCAGACAGCCCTGGAAGGTGGACAACTTGTTCCTTTTTAACCAGAAACTCTGAAACTCAGTACCTGGACAACTCTCTGGCCATCCAGACAAAACCCAGGATAAGACTCGAGAGAATGTAAGATCCGTGGCTGATTCAGCAGCCAAATCCCTGGTGTTAAAGGGTGACTCAGGCAGTGCTTGAATTGAAAGAATATTGATTGCCGGGGCAGAGTCAGTCTCAACTTCCTGTAAGGGTAATCTACTGAGGCCATCAGCATGGCCCATTTCTTTGCCCGGTTTGTGAATTAAAGAAAAATCATAAGCTGACAGGAAGATTGACCATCTGAGCATCCTGGGAGAAATAATGTGAGGGGTCTGTTTGTTAGTTGTAAACAATCCCAACAAAGGCTTATGGTCAGTGTAGACTGTGAAATGTCTGCCATATAAAAAATCATGGAATTTTTTGATTCCAGCAACAACAGCTAAGGCATAATTCCTCTCAACAGAGGATAAAGTTCTGGAGTAATGTGCAACAGGAACCTGAGTTCCATCAGGTGTGAGATGGCTGAGTACAGCTCCTACTCCATAAGGGGAAGCATCACAAGCAATGCACACAGGGAGTGTTTCATTAAAATGTGCAAGCACATTGTTAGATATTAGCAAGGCCTTAACCTTATTGAAGCTTGCTTCGTGTGCTTGTGACCATTCCCACACAGCTTATTTGTCAAGAAGCCTATGAAGTGGTTCGGCTACATCAGCCTTGTTAGGAATAAATGAATTGTAGAAATTCAAAAGTCCCAGAAAAGCTTGCAGTTCAGCTTTGGACTTAGGTCTGGGAGCTTGTGTGATAGCTTTTAATTTGGACTCAGCAGGATGAATCCCATTGGCATCAATTCTGAACCCCAGAAAATCTGTAGAAGACACCCCAATTTTACATTTGTCCTTTTTGAGTTTGAGTCCTGTTTTCCGAAACCTCAGCAGGACAGCCCTCAATCTTTCAGCCAGATTTTGGATAGACTCTCCAGCAATTAAGACATCATCAAAATAGGGGCAAACCCCTGGAATACCCCTCAAGGTATTTTCCATTACTCTTTGGAAAATTCCAGGAGCTACGTTTACTCCAAATTGCAGTCTCTTGACTTTGAGTTACAATGGTTTGTGCCACAGCAGCAGCTTCGTCCACAGGCAACTGTTGGTAAGCCTGAGCTAAATCAAGCTTTGCAAAAATACGCCCCCCTTTGAGGGAAGCCAGAATGTGGCTGACAATAGGCACAGGATAGGCATGTTGTTGTAATGCCTTATTGAGCGTGCATTTGTAATCTGCACAAATGCGAATATCGCCTTAAGAGGCGTTACTATGGGAGTTTCCCATGGACTGGAGTCAACAGGTTCTAAGACTCCTTGCTGAATCAATTTGTCCAATTCAGCATCAATTTTCCCTTTTAAGGCAAACGGTACCCTTCTTGCCTTTACTCTGATAGGAGTGACAGTGGGGTCTAATTTCAAAGACACTGGGGGACCCTTGTATGTGCCCAACTGAGGGCTGAATACATCTGCAAATTCCTTGCAGACTTCCTGTAAGTCTAACGTTTGCAAGCTGTTGAGCCCTGTAACTTTTATTCCCAGGGCCTCAAACTAATCAAGTCCTATGAGACTCGTACGATCACCCCCCACTACCAATACATCTAATGGACCTTCAAAATCCTTATACTGCACGTTAAGGGTGGCCTCCCCCTTAACACACACTTTGGAGTTTTGAAAGTCTGTTAGTACTATGTTAGAAGGCCTAAGCTTGGCCTGGAAACCACTGCCAGAACAAATCTTTCTGAATGTGTGAATGGAGATGATTGAAAGTGCAGACCCAGTGTCTAGTTCCATGACCAATGGAACTCCTTGCAATTTCACCCTAAGTGACAGCTTCTTTTTAAGTGGTCTATGTGTGCCTGTCTTAAAAATGCTTCTTCGTGAAGCACAGAAACCCACCCTGTTTTGGTTGGGGACCCTGGTAACTTTCAGGCGCAATTCTTCTCAGGGTTGTACCTTCTGTCGGCCCAGACACACAGCTGCTGTGTGGCCTTGCTTCCCACATGCTCTACAGATTGCAGAATGGAACTTGCAGTCGGTCCTCTTGTGGCGACCTCCAAACCCGAAGCACTTGGGTACAGGTGAAGACTTTTCTTTGCCTTCCCTCTGCTTTCCTTCTTTGGTTGGGTAGAGATGATCTATTTCTTCATCAGGCTCCTCTTCTGAGCTTCCTTGAACTCCCTCGTGATGCACGGAAACAGCTTCTGGAAAGCTTTTGATGGGCCTCATATTCTTGATTGCCCCACTTGCTGTCTCTTCTGCAGTAACCTCTCTCAAGGCATCTTGGAATGATATGTCCTCTTTGGCAAAAAGCCTTTGTTGTACATCTCTGTTTCTCAGTCCACATACAAATCTATCTCTCAGTCTTTCCTCTAAGTCTTTAAATTCGCAATGCTTAGCTGCCCTTCTTAATGCAGCAATGTACTCTTTAGCTGATTCACCAGCCCGTTGATCCCGCTGTTCAAAATTATGTCTCCAAGCAATAACAGACAACTTGGGTTGAAAATGCTCTTTCAGTAATTTCTTAAGATCTGTGTAGGTAACAGATTCAAGAGGTGCAGGGGCTACTAAGTTTTCAGCAATTTCAAATGCATCTTGACCACAAACGCAGAGTAGGGTGGCGGCCTTTAAGTCCTCTTCTCTTACTTGATTAACTCTGAAATAATTTTCTGCTCGGGCCACGTAAGATTCCCATCTTTCGGGATGTGTAATATCAAACTCTGAAAGTTTTCCAATCTTTGCCATTTTAGTAAAGCAGGAAGGGTCTATCAGCCAGCTTACCTCCAACTGTATTGGCAGACAGTTGCTGAATTTAACGCCGTTTCCTCGCTGTGCTGGACTCCAGGGTAAGTTTACAATTGTTTGCGTAATTGCAAGGCCATCCCACCTTCGTCGCCAGTGTTGAGTCCTCGGCTAATGGCAATGACGATGCGAGACATTCTTGATGTTCAGTAACCTTCTTTATTTCTCTTCAGCAGCCCCGTTACAATTCAAGGCAGCACGGACTTCTCAGCCTCTCTTAAGGACGTTTTTCCCTGGGCCAAAAGGCAACATTTAGGTGCGCGAAGCGCCTCGCGCATGCGCGCGAGCGCTAGCGCCAACCAGTCTGGTCCCGGGCAACTTGCAGCTGCCCGGGACCGTTGTAACGTCCCGAGCCTGCCCTTCTGCAGGCTCAGGACATAACAATAATGATCCAAAACACACAGCCAAAACAACACAGGAGTAGCTTAGGACAACTCTGAGAAAGTCCTAGAGTGTCCCAGCCAGAGTCCTGACTTGAACCCTACTGAACATCTCTGGAGGGACCTGAAATAGCTGTCCACAGACAGTCGCCATCCAACCTGACTGAACTTGAGAGGATTTGCAAGGAAGAATGGCAGAAAATTCCCCAATCCAGATGTGTAAAGCTTGTTGCATCATATCCATACCCAAAAAGACTTGAGGCTGCAATTGCTGCCAAAGGTACTTCAACAACTGGCGCCAACCAGTCTGGTCCCGGGCAACTTGCAGCTGCCCGGGACCATTGCAACGTCCCGAGCTTGCCCTTTTGCAGGCTCAGGACATAACACCTATAGTCATCAAGGTTGCCATGTAACAAAAACAAAAAGAATAATGATTCCCTCAATACTAATTTATTGCTTGGGCTTCTAGAGTACTTAATAGATTCCTAGGATTTGTGATATCTAAGCAGATTTAATTAATGTTGTGTCCTTAATTATACTGTTTCTATAGAGCAGTTACAATGAATGAATGAATGAATGAATGAATGAATGAACGTTTGATACATGATGTGATGGATTATTTAAATCTCTGATCACCAAATATAATTGCCAGTTGCATATTTCTGTTAATTCTTTAAAGAACTTTTAAAATGTTTACATTCTTCTTCCTTCTTTCTTAATCCTCATTGTATTTTTGGTAGGGGAGTGGGCTGGAAGTTACTGAATGTTTTTTTTATGCCTGATTGCCATCAAACTGGAATTTCTCTTAACTTAGTCAGAACATACATTGTCAATAATGACTTGAAGTAGTTGTGAAAAAGGATCTGTTTATGGAACAGGTATGTAGAAAAACTGAAAAAAAAATAAGTTATTTAAATTCTATATGTTATGCAGACAACAGGAGGATGACAAAGGAACCAGCTGTCCAAAGCAGATTTAAGTATTTTTCATGTCTTTCATTGTCATTTTCAATTTCCTTCATTTTCACCACTTAACATTCAATTCTTGCTTTCAATATGTATGAAATATAATAAATGTTGCTTCCCTAACCCCCAATTCTTTTTATAGAATCTATTTCCATGGAAATGCATGTTAGCCTCCTTATCATTGTTAAGTTTCTAAATTCCCAAGGTGTTATTTTTGTTCAGTGTTGCTCTGTAGATGCAATGTTGGAATGCAGAACAGAAATATTTCCACCCTTTTCATACTATGGTATCAATTCATTGTGTGTGCAGCTATAATAAAAATTCCTTGGGTGTGGTATTCACTGAGTCACAGAAGAAAATGAAAGTGAAAGGTGGAAGAGAGATGTTCCTTTACTTGGATATCCTTTCTGTCCAACCCTGTCCAGTCGTGTTTATGAAACGAGACCACTTGAGAAAGACCCTCCATTTTCAATTCTCCCATCCTTGTACCAACTGTTTATGGATTGATGTGATATCCAAAGGAATTCTGTGAGTTGAAACCCAAATGTGTCTGGCAGATGACAGGTTTGGAAAGCTGTGATATGTAATTCAATGTCCCACCAAGTCACTGCAAAGGCTCACTCATAGCTGTGCCTGCTTTAAACTGCAGCTGAGCTCCATCAAATAGCTTTCAGTACTGAAGCCATAATGCTATAATGCCCAGGTGGATTTGTCTATCTGTCTACATCTTCCATTCATTTCCGTTTCTCCAAGAATCAGGCTTCTCCAATGATTCTTGCTTTTGCATTATTCACCATGAATGTTTGAACCTAGGAAGATAACATCTATTACTATTTAGTGTCTTCTCCATGTATAATCTCTATATCCCTATATAGCTGAAGAAGCTTCTTGGATGAGAAGCTAGATGTCTTCAAAGAAAAACAAGAATGTCCAGTTGCCTCCTGAAAAAGCACCTTTGGGATAACTATGACCTGGATGACTGAGAATCTCCATAGACATCAGAGCTAAAGAAACTCCTTGGATGAGAAGTGAAATGTCTTCAAAGAAAAATAAAGAAGTCCAGTTGCCTCGTGAAAAAGTACCTCTGGGATCCCTGTACAGCATTCTTCCAAATAAATAATCACAATTTAAAACATTGCGCAGCGAGTGTCTTCCACTAGCATTTTCCTTTATCTTGTGTTGGAGAGACCCAGAAGCACAGAGGGAGAGAGAGTCAAGAGACTCAGAGCCAACTTCCCCACCAGCATGATTCAAATTGCAAAGGAAGCTGCCCAAGGAGGAACACTACAATTTTCTAATATTTGCTTTACTCAGAAACATTGATATGCAAAGATATGGAGAGGCATAAGTAGAGATTTAAAAAAAGAAAGCATTTCTAAAAATACATGGAAAGATAGGGAAAGAATTTGAATCTCAAGCTTCCTTTGGCAGGTTCTCTCCATCTTCTCTCTCTGCCTGCAGTTTCTGTCCTCAGAAAATCACTACATTTTTCCACACACAATCCACCCGACACTTCTTTCACCCTGTGCCTCCTTGTGGGTGAAAAAGAAAATAATAGAAATGATCTTACACACAACCAAATGTAAAACATTTTATCAGAAAATATCATTAAGACATCATAATTATATAGCATTCATATATCGATTTCTTTGTATCTTTCTCAGATTGAATATCATGAAATACCTACCTAGAATTTAATATTAGTATAGATTTTAAATGTTTTATTCAGAAATTATTTGTGTGTGGAGCCCCAGCTTATAGAAATAAGATACTGCATTTTGGATATTACGTTTCCCTTGAAGATAAGCTGGCCTTAATTGCACAATCTGTATGGTATATTCTTGTTTTCTGCTTACATATGATGTCAGATTTATGTTATCTATTCTTTCTATAAAATATGATGTGTGGGAGAAAAATGGTAATACTCTATCCCTTCATCAAAATGTCCCTTCAGCTAAGGGACTCTTTCAGTCCCCCCCCCTTTTTTTTTAATATCACTCTGGGATCAGTGTTAGATCCCAAAGTTCTGACAAGCTTGCCTCTATTTGAACTCAATTATTGACAATTATTGCTCACTCTTTTTCAGTCTTTAGAAAAACACAGCAATACTTCAATTCACTGTTGAAATTGTCTGAACTCTGTTTTTCTTGAAACCATAACATGTCCAGCTTTTATAGGGAACCTTCTATGACAATTCTGCAATTATTGTAGGTAACCAATTTTTCCAATAGAGGGAGAATTTTTTAAAAAAATCTCAGCTCATCTTTTGGCCCCAGGTAGATATTCTCCTCCTTCCTTCCTCTCCAAGTTCAATATTATATTCTTGAAACTTCCAAAACTTTACATATATACACTGCTTAGAATTTACATTCCTTCCCTTCTTTCCATTTAGAATGATAGCCTGCAGCCTATTAGGAAAAAGACTCAGCTACAACATTATCATGCCAATTTATTGTACAAAAGAGGATTGGCATCAAGGTGGATGAAAATCTGTAGTGGATGGGGTTTCAATAAATTTCTTTTCATGATTAATCTTCCCTAACAGGACTCCTTATCCTATACATCTTATTTTTGCAAACCATCTGATCGATTTATCTAAATTCATGTAGAGAGAAACATGAACTAAAAGACTAGCTATTTATTTTATTTCATTTTGGGATCAAGTACAGGTAAGAAGATTTAGTAGAATTCGGGACAATGGAAGACTGACTATATTCTTTGTACTGGTTTGTTAGCCAGATGCAGAAAGAGAGATAGAGGAGTAGACATTGATTGGATTGTGTTGTATATAATTAACACTACTCAGAAGTAAATGGCTTTGAGCTCAATGAAAATAGTTGTTAAATATCAGACTGCAGCCTTTTTTCAGTATTTTCTTTGAAAGACAGCACTTCCCAGGTCAGCTGATATTATCTGGCTACTGAATTGTCTGGGCCCATGCAACTGATGACAAAAATGCCTCCATTGTGATTCACAGAGTGATGGGAGATTCTAAGGATCTGCTGGTAGATGCTTCAAACATTATTAGTGCTCTGAAACCCGTACTTTAGTGAAAGAAAGTACAAAGTTCAAAATTTATAAATCTAAAAGATATCATGAGAGATAATGTAACAATTATTGTCATTCATAAAAGACATTCTGTACGTCTTGATTTCTCGCTAAATTATACAGTTCCCCACACAAAATCACTGTGAAAATTTGAAAGACTAGATTATGAAGTTGCCAATAACTTCCATTATTTTTAACTTTGTTTTCTAAAAAGGATTGTCAGTAAAAGCTAAAATTAGTTTTTACTAATCTGCATGCACATTGCCCTTACACATATCTACCAAAATTTTCTTGTTTGATTTAAAATAGTACTTGTCCCTTCTCAAGAAAATATAAGTCTGATTCCTACACAGAGTGCAACTTGTAATGAAGAATATGCATGTTCTCCTTTGTCACAAAAGCAGTTGAATGTGTAAATGCAAATGATTTGATCGTCATTTCTTCTTCTAGAGTTCATGCAATTTATAAAGCAGTCCTTGGTATTGGTTTAACACTTATTTCTTCCAATTAAAAGTAGATCATTTTGCAACCTTAATAGTGTATTCAATGCATCCCTGTTAAACTTAGTTTTACCACATTTGGCAGATTGTCTGATTTTATTTCTACACTAGTGATTTACCAGGATCTTCACTGCATCACCCAGCTGTTTGCAAAGTGATATAAAGCCTGTCTACATTATTTTGGAATAATGATGATTGGACAAGTCTAGGCTATGCTATGAATCACTAGTGCATAAAATTCCATAAATTCAAAATCCTTTGTTTATATTATTACATCAAGAATCTCCCTCATCTTTCTCTCTCCTATCTCCTATCTTCTATCTTTTTATTTATTGTTTCTATATTTTATAGTCTATTTTTAATATATCAGTTATATTGGAACTAAAAGTAGACAAGTATCTACAATTAGCAAACAGATAATAAAACTGAAACAAATTATAATTAGAAATAGAAATTAATAGAACTAAGTCAATAAACCTAATGAAATATGTAAGAAAAAACCCAACAGCAGCAATAATAGTATGATACCATTAAACATTGCATTCATTCCCTGAGATTCTTGTTGATATCTTGCAGAAAGAAAAAAAGAAAGAAAGAAAGAAAGAAAGAAAGAAAGAAAGAAAGAAAAATAATTTGATCCCATCAGTGATGACATTACGCTACTGTAAAGTTTCCCCAAAGAACTTCTGATTCTAATAAAATGTTATCATTTTCCATGGGAGCAGTCAAAAAATAATTACTAAAATTTGGTAAAAACAATTTAAAAATATAAAGAACACTCCCAACTTGTATTATTTTTTTAATGTTTCCATACCCTATTTGTCTAGACCAGGATCTCAAACTCAATTTCATTGTGGTGCCCTCAGGGGGGCTGGGTAGGCATGGCCCATTGGGTGGGTCTGGCTGAGATGGTCACGGCAGACTGGGTGGGCATGGCAGGGATAGACATGGCTAACTTGATGTTGCTTGTGGGGGCATGCCTGTGGGGGCCAGGCAGGGTTGAGGGAGATCCAGGGGATCTCTGGTGGGTGGGGTGTAGACAGGAGACTCGTCCTGTGGGATGAGGTGAGGCAAGGCAGGGGGGAAGGGCGGGAGTGCCATTGCCATGGGGCAAGGCAAGGCGAGGCAGGGGCCAGGGAAGCTGCTGCCTGATACCTTTGGCCCATGCACACACATGCCAGCGAGCGCATGGGGGCCAATGTTGTCTGTCAGCAGCCACAGACTGCTGGCCCCTCAACTCTGGGACTCTGCAGCCCACTGCAAATACCAGGCCAACCCTCCAGCAGCAGGTGGAGTAGGGGAGGGGGAGGTGCATGATGCAGACCGCCGGACACACCTACTCCATCCCATCTGTTTTTGCTTGTGGTTGGAGGGCATGTCACTGCTGGTCATCCTCTCGGCCCCCTCGTAGATCTTGCCCTTTGCCCGCACATGGAGTCTGTTCCCCTTGCACACCCGAAGCACCTTAGCCCCACCTTAGGCCAGTGCCGCCAGCAGCTCGCGCAGGTCCATTAGGCCATTGCTGCTGCCCAGAGTGCCTGGCCCACCCAGTAGAAAGGAGGCTAAACGGCCAGCTAGCAAGCTCAAGTAGATGTGATAGAGCATACACAGGGCCAGCAGGCAAAAGACCACCCTGAGCGGGAAAAGCCAGATCCCCATTGGTGCCATGCCCCCCCAGTCCCAGCTAGGATTGCATGCCTCCCCTCATCTCTGCTGGGCCTGGATGGCCATGACACTGATAGGGATCCAGCTTTCCCCACTCGGGTGGCCTTTTGCCTGCTGGCTGTGGTCATGCTCTACCAGCACTACTGGGGGCTTTCTAGCTGACTGCTTTGCCTCCTTCATGCTGGGCAGGCCTGCAGCTCTGGGTGGTGGCCTAATGGACCTGTGTGAGCAGCTGGCAGCTGTGGCAGGTAGCAAGGTGCATGAGGGGAATGTGCTCCACCCGCAGTCCAAGGGCAAGACCCTTGAAGGGGCTGAGGAGATGACCAGTGTTGACCTGCTCTCCAACCAAAAAGAGATGGGACAGAGTAGGCATGACTGGTGGTCTGCATCACGTGCCCCTGTGACTCCACATGCTGCTGGTGCCTTCGTAACGCTGCTGCTGGAGGGCCAGCCTGGTATTCACAGCAGGCTATGCAGCCCCTGCTGCCAGATGCCATCAGCCCCCATGTGCTCACTGCCTCCTGTATATGTGCCTTGGGGTCTGCTGGGCTGGCAGGGCCAGGGCCAGGGTGGCGGGAGCCAGTTCCTTGCCATCTCCAGGGCATCCCCAGGGGCCTAATATTCGCCAATCATGGGCCAGATCAAGCCCAGGGGCCTTGTGTTTGACATGTCTGGTCTAGACAGTAACGTATGATGGAGAAAGGAGCTCCATTTAAGTCTTGTTATATAGATAGACTTTTACAGTGGGGTTCCATGAAATCGGATGGTTTTCTTAGAGGCTACGGCTAGAGAAAAAAAGTCATTTTCTCAGCTGCATGCACTACAGAATCATAGTGCTTTACATTGGAAAGTTATACTGTTTAGGTTAGAAGCAAATTGCATTGTGAAGCTTTCATACTTTTTGCTATTTTTATGTAGGAGCTCCCCAAAACATTTTTACAGGGTCCTTCCAAGGTTAAAAGGTTGAGAAAGGCTGATCTAGACAGATGTTGTGGATATATAAAGTGTCACTGACCCATGAGAAAGTTGAACCAGCAACATGGTCTGTGCCAAATGGTACCAAATCAAATGCTGGCAGAGCCAAATTGAGTGATGGGTAGAGCCTTAAAAAACCACTAAAATGTTCCTTTTTATGGGCTCTATGAAATTGGCTTTAAAACAAAAGCAAAGCAAAACTCATTTAATAATTTGGATTTACAGATATTGAAATATCATACAATAAAACCTGGGCCTTTTAGTTTTGAAGCATTCTATTTTATATTATCATGTAAATGACTGTACTGAGTTACAGTGGTATTTCTTTATGTCTGTATTGTGCCTAGTTATGACCATATGATAAATCGTATTACTAATATGATGGCAAATCACTGCTGAAAAAACCTTGCCAAGAAAAGGGCAAATACTTATCCAGGCATTTGCAAGAGTGAAAGTTAACTCGAAGGCATATATGTATATACTACTGAATCAGAATTAAAATGGACCATAATGTGGACTTCTGCAGAATATTGTCTCTGTTGGTATCAACCCTTTCCTTGTCTTTCTCTTTTATGTGCATCTACGGGAAACAGCAGAAGAACCCAACCCTATGGTTAATGCTGAAACACATAGACCAGTGTTTCTCAACCTTAGTAACATTAAGATGTGTAGAATTTCCTGGGAAATTCTGGGAGTTGCAGTCCACACATCTTAAAATTGCCAAGGTTGAGAAATATTGGCATAGATAAATCAGGAGTATTCCTATAGGATTATGACCCATTTAATGGCCAGCTAACCACAGTGTCCCATAACTAACAAACAGGAGTGGGTTTAATGTACTAGTTCATTGGAATATATATTGTTTTATTTTGATTTTTGTTTTATGGCATTTTCTAGATACAAAGCTTTGATTCAGTAGTGGCTAAAACAGAGAAGATATTCTCTCCAGTGGTTTAGAATAATTATAATGAAATGGTTGCTATCACTACTGAAATAGGTATAATCAAACCTTCTTCACTTTTTTCATTCCTTGTAATTGTATTTGTATGTTGTGGTAATATAGGTAACAGTCTTCAGAAGATAAATATAAAGTGGAATCCTATGGAAATTTATTTATCAGCTTGATAAAGCTTAAAATGTATCTAATTAAATAGTTAAAAATAATTTGTAAGATACTGTACAAATCAGGTAATTGAATGGATTATAGTTTTAAAATGTTTGCTAAATTCTTTTATGGAAATTTTGTTCTGAAAATTGACATTTTTTTTAAAAAAGTATTAAAAATTAATAGGGGGGAAATGGCTAATAACTCCTTTATCTATAGAAAAAGAATGTTTAGTGGTTTGGTGCATAGTTTCTGTGTCTAAATTTATAAAAAATTATCTGTGAGAAGTTGACCAAAATACCATTTCTGGTTTCCATTCAGTGGGTGTATAAACTATTCTTAATCTCATGAGGACTTCTGATGAATCACATCTATTTTGAACAATGGAGTTCTATTTACCTTACTAGGTATTGTATGTAAGTCATATATCTTCATTTTTCATATTTATAGTTTATAAACACTTGCTTGCATTAGATGATAATGGGATAACATTCAGCACAGGTACTATTAGCTCTTGAAATGTTAGTTGATACTTCACATTTGCAGTCTCCGAGCCATTTTAAACTTTTAATAGTTGCCATACACTTCTGGGAAAAAAGAACAATGTTAAAGAAATCTATATAATTTATCTTTACCTTTCTGGTTTAGGAAACATTACTAAATTATATCTTTACCTAAGTGGAATAAAAATTGGTCATGGAGCTTCAGCAAGGTGGCATTTTAGAAACTTCACCTTCACAAAAGGATAATTATAATTTGATGATAGTATGAACAGATTGCTAACTGCTGTGGAGAGCCAGAAAGGAATGGGAAAGAAACATCAGAAATACTATTAAAAGGATTTTAAAAGCTTGACAATCTCGGCAAATAGCTGGCAAAGATTTTGCTTTGTTTATGCATTAAATGTCCATCTTTCCCTTCTTTTTCATTTTCTTTCCTGGGCTGATGGTGTTTAACAACAAATGCATGGAAAATGCCATTTCAACCCGGGGCATGTTTATTTTATTTATTTGCTTTATTTATTTGCTTTATTTATTTGCTTTATCTATTTGCTTATTTGTTGGGTAATGCAGGTATGCCATTTTGTAGAAGTGCAATGTATTTTTAAAACATGAGGCCAACAAGTTTTAAAAAATAGAGTTGCAAGGGAAAGTTGAGTTTGAGACACAAAGATCTGTGTAAGCACCTCTAATATGTAAATTTTGTGATCCAGATTAGGTGATCTGTTAGGGTTAAATAAATTTAATTCTACTTCTGCAGGGTATGACTTTCAAGGCTTGGATTAAATCTCTTCCAAAAACAAGAAACATGTTAATATGTATTTTTTAACCTTACAATTTTCAAGCAATATATTGTATATTGCTCCTATGTCAAAGGCCAATCATCAGTTTTCAGTGCCAGGTTTGATCTATAAATTTCAAACTGGAATAATAAAAACACCATGTTCCATCCGTGGAGGATCCCATAGCATGGTGTTAGAAGTGATCACGGGGACATCTACTTCAATTGACTTCAAAGACAGGAAATCTGTATCAATGGCAAAAGTCTACATATTTCATGTTCCTTTATATTAAAAAGTAATTATAAAAACAAAAAGCTAGCACTTGAAAACATTTTTAAAACAAGTAAACATGAAGATACCAAGAAGAAACAAACACCAAGCTGTTGGCATTCTTTAATGATTGAATAACACAATCACATTTCTTCAAAGGAATATGCAGAAAAATGGAAAACTAGCTAAAACTCCCAGTATCATGAAACAACAAGCTAACAGCCATTTTTATATGAGCATCTCATAATACCAGTATTTAGTAATACATGCTATAAATGAGCCGAGGTGGCGCAGCAGTTAGAGTGCAGTACTGTAGGCCACTTTAGCTGATTGTGTTCAGGAGGTCAGCGGGCTCAAGGTTGACTCAGCCTTCCATCCTTCCGGGGTAGGTAAAATGAGGACCCAGATTGTTGGGGGCAATGTAAATATATATATACATTGCTTACTGGTGTACACCGCTTAGAGAGTGCTTGCACTTAAAGCGGTATATAAGTCTCATAAATAAATAAATACATATAAATACTCTGAACAAAACCTCTTTTTAAAACCATTGACAGTCTGATGAAAAAGAAATTGCTGTAAACATTTTTTCCAAGAAATTTTTGACAAATGGTACAATATGGACTTGTTGCACAAAGCTAAGTTACAAATGGAAGGAAGTATACTTTTAGGAAGATCTTTATTTCCCTGTCCTCTTTGAGATTTCAAGTGAGAAAATATTATAGAACTCTGAGATTTGGTGATCTTTTGTTATTTTTATATATATAAAAAATTAATTTAATGTTGAGATCTCTGGAGGAGATCTGGAGGACAGGCCATACTGCTGATCTCTGGCTTAAGTGGTGGTTGTCTGAAATTTTCAGTGATTATTCAGTGATCCCTAAAAGGTCAAGGTCAAAGTCAGAAAATGTTGTATTCTAGTTACCTCCCCCCCTCCAACCTCATGTCCTCCAGTTATAAGAACATCTGTCTGGAATTGATGGGATTTGTACTCTAACCCATTCAAGAGCACAGGTAGTGCTTGAGTGAAGCTATTTTCCATTGCTCAAAATATATAAAAAGCATTCTCAGAATGTATAATTAACCTTGGGGAAAGACTCTTGTTCAGGAAAACGCCGTAGCATATTAATTTTCTCTGCCTAAGAAAGCATCATGCTTTGCATGTTTACTTTTTAACAATACTTTAGCAACATCCTTCAGGGATTTAATTTATATTCCTATAATAGGTGTACAATCATATTACACATAGGCTTAGATATAAAAGAGAAATTAAATTTAGGCAAAGGCATCTAAAATAAATGAAATACAGTTAGACATCAATTCCCAGGCCTCCTAATTAAATGCCAAACCTGCTTTATAATTTTTATTGTGCTAAACAAGGAATGTGTGTATGGATTAAGATGACTAATAGTTGTTATGCTCCCTTTAATTACATTGATGCCGATGGGCACTATTACAGTTAAGGGGCTATCAATGTTTCCGCTACAAAATCTTATTTTCTGTGGTTTATAGCATTAGCCGTAAACATTCATTCCTGACTGATGCTAGAATTGAAGGCTGACGTTCCGTGTAATATCTGCTGGATTTATTTTATTTTTATGGGTTATTGGAAAGAATTGTTTGTTCTGTACCAACAGAGCAATGAAAAGAACAGCAGTAGCTTGAACAGTTTTGAAATAGTCCTGAACTTTTTTCCTCTTTTTTTCTTTTTATTGGCATGAGTGTAGAGACAACCTCTTGTTTACTTATCTTGAATGACAGAATATAAATATGCAACATTAGAGCTTAACTCTTGTTTGATATATTTAGATATGGAAGCTTCTGCCAAAGATATTTGCAGAAAGGAATATATCTCAAACAAGACTGGCCACGCCTAAGTGTGGGAGAAATGAGCCTTAAAAAAATTCTCAGTGATTTAAATCACATTTGAAACAAATATGCCCTTGCCTACAGCCTCTCTGACATTTGACATCTGGGAGACAGATAGTTTGTGACTTCCTCAAGTAATGGGAAGCTTCAAGCCTGACATTGCCCAGAACTTGTCTTACTTTGAAGGGAAAGATCATGGAACACAGACAGGATTATGTTTATAAGCAGGGGGCAACAATTTAAATCTGTGACAGACCAAAAAAAAAAAAAATCTCTTGCATTTTTTTTCTCTATCAGTTCTCCTTCTGTCTTAATAATTTCTCAAGGAGAAGTCATGACATGGTTAAGGGCTTGCCTTTCATTGTGAAATACTCCATCCAGCAATTCTTAGGTTCCTGGCCTCCCACACATCCATTAAATACCAAAGAACAGCATCCTAAAAGAAGACCTATCCTTCAGCGGTACAGAGCCACTGCCTCTCCCACACTTGAAAAGCTGTTGACAATTTTCTCCTTCCCCTTGTCAAATTAAAAGAAATAATCCACCCAATTTCTCACACATATTCAATGGTTAACTTTGCAGGTGACTTGGGGCCAGCTGTAGCTTTAATCTCCTGTCTCTTCTGAGATATCAATGAGTCACCCCAGGGTCACACCTCTAAGTCCCCATGGTACTATGGGGCTTCCAATGATTTTTCCAAGCTGAGCCAATTAACTTTTGGCTTAGCTACTGCCTAGAGAAAATGCTGTGATGGCAGTTCAGCAGCATTTCCCCTGGAGCTGCTGGTGAGTGAATTTTCAGTGGTAGTGGGATCTCTTCATCCTGGCTCTGGGATTCCTCCCCACATCTTCCTGAATCTCTCCCCTTTCTACCCCAAAGAGAACCATACATTTTGCAAGTCAGCCAGAATGGAATAAAAGTCAGAATGGCATATGATTGTACTGACAATTATGCTGATAGAGCAAAAAATAATTCCCACTATGGATTATTAGCATGTATACTAGATGTCACCACCTCTTCCATTACCCAGGCCTTGTAAAAACAGCACAATGAAATGCATATAAGAATAGCCTCTATGGGTCAAACCTTTAATTAATGAATTATTTGATTGATTGATTGATAAGCCTGCCCATCTCACTGAATGTGATTCTGGGTGTGAATTTACAACCAACAACTAATACCACAGCTGCTAAAAAAAACCCTTTAAAAATATAAAGAAAAGCAAGATTGTTGGAGAAAGATGTTCATCTAAATACAATATAACTATGGTACAGGCTGCTCATATGATCCCCAAGGCTGCTGGAAAAGCTCCAGAGGCAGGAGCCCAACATCTGGATTCTATCAGATGTAATTCTTAAGCAGGCAGGACCTACAAAATACTCTTCCTGCTGGGCCTGATGGGACAGGTATATATGATTAGGAAGAGACAATCCCTCAAAGAGGCGGTCCCCATTATGTTTTACACATGTGTGTGTGGCCTACAGGAATCTTCTCCACCCTGGCATCCTGTGAGCAACTTACATTTACAATTTTCAGAATTCAGTTATCATGCCAAGTAGAAATTGTGGAGTTCATAATTGCTGTACCTTTAAAGGGATCTGGGGTAGTGTGCTATCTTTTCCCTTTTGTCTAGAAAGATGATAGACTGCAGAGGAAAGCTATCAGGGTAAAAGGCTAAAGTTTAATTTCTACTATCTTCTGACATGCTTCTTTAAAACTGTGTATTGTAAAGGCAACTGGTAGTTTTTAAAAGCATCCCGAGTCTCATCAGGATGAAGGTAGCTCAGCAAGTTCACCATATATTCTGGCCTTGACCATCCTGAACTATATTTTTTGCTTCGATTGCAAGAATAAAAGGAGTCCTGACAATGAAATGAAACTGAGTCCTGAGAATGTTATGGACTGTGAAGAACAATACTAAAGCTCTAACTGAAGCGAGGCACTGCAGGTGCTCAGGGTTTGGGGAATGTGCCCAAAGGTTTAATGCCACTCAGGTTTTATGGAGGAAAGGCAGCATATAAATATAATAAACAAACAGATAAGCTAGTTTAAGGTGACCCTAATTTCTTAGTTCTAAGGAACACTGATACAACAAGCAATTTTTCCTGAGCTCACATTTATCGGAAATCCTAGAAAAGAAACTCTCTACAAAATAATAAGCAATTCTGAAGAAGCATATTTTTGCAAGGATTTAGAAAAAAATTAGTAAAAGTAAAAGAAAAACACTTATCTTGAACAGCAAGAGAGGAGAAGCAATCCTAGAGGCAACGTGCTTTCTATGGCTTTGTTAGTTCTGTACTTACAAGCTTGATTGGGCCCTTGAATGATCTAAATAATCTCTTTTAAAGGCAGAAAAAAACTTTTAATCTTTTATAAATCTTCCTGTGTTAATCCTTTGAAGGCTGAAACATACCGCTGATTTGTAATTACATGTTGAATGCCTAGAAAAACCGTGCATTGGGATGTTTGAACAGAGCCTGGAAATTGATGCATCCAGTGTCATAGACCAGTGGTGGCGAACCTGTGGCACGCGTGCCAGAGACGGCACTTGGAGCCCTCTCTGTGGGCACGCGCATCATCGTCCCAGCCCCGCCTCCCCCCTTGGCCGCCTTCTCACCAGCAGTCCCCCCCGGAGGAGAGTCGCCCTAGGCATGGCCCGCACAGAGCAGTGCAGCCAAGCACATGGCAGCAGGGACAAGACTTCGCCCTCATGCCCTGTTGTGTGCAGATGCTGCTGCAGGGCACGGGCAGAAGGTGTGGCCACCATGGCGCTGCAGGGCCACTGGGCAAATCTGTGGTGGGCCATGAAGGTGGCAGGTGGCTCCGCAAGGCGGGATGGGTGGGGCCGAGCAGGCTGGGGGTGGAGCAGTGGGACGGGGCGGTTTTTGGGCACTCGGTCTCTAAAAGGTTCGCCATCACTGTCATAGAACATCAGGGGAAATATTGGTCAAATGGGGGATACAGCTTCCTTCCTAAATGAAATCAAAGCTTCCCTCAATTCCAGTCTGAGTTCAAAAGTTCCAAATCTCATGGACTTCAGTGGAAGAACTAAGCTGTTTCATGGAGCATGATGGGACGCCAGCATGCCTATCTTTGATTTGTGGTATCTGTGGGGGTCATTAAGAGAGCCACATTTACCAAATAAAAAGGCTACAGCATCCAATGCAGTTGTGTTACTTTCCCCTCACAAGATAGATTTCTTTAAATAAAATTAGATATGGCTTAAGTGGAATTTGCTATTCCAATGGAAACTTCTATTCCACTATATTTTTATTCCCCTTGAATGCTTGCATTTTTGTTTAGTAAGCTATTTTGTTTCTAAGGAGACAGGGGCTGTGAAATTGCATCCTGCAACCTGGGTTAAAATATTACTGTATCTATTTGCAGACAAGATAGATAGCTGATACCTAACAGCATACATCACATAGAGCCTGTGGAGCAAAGTACTTACATAGTTAAGTACTTTGTCAAGATTCAGGATTTTAAAAATGCATTATTCATCCAATCACACAGTACTTTTTATAACGTATGAGACATTATCATACAGGCAAATCCAGTGGAGCAGCAGATAAACAATGTTATTTTATTTTTAAAATGTTATTTCATAAAGATTTATGGTGCTTCATTGCAGAGCATATTGATGTACAGTCTTTCAGCTGGGAATCTGTTAAAAGTGTTCTATCCTTCCTTCCCCACTGAGGACAAAATTCTCAAGACTTAACTAACCCTTCAACCCTTTGCATAGCTAAACAATTTGTAAAAGCTTTTCAGTCAGCTCTAAGATTTGCTACTAGATTACCTTAAGTTTTGAGTTATTTGACAAACTGCAAAATCAACTGATCAAATGGAGAAATAAAATAGTGGGAAAGATAACATTTATGTTGAAATCTCTGATAAAGAATGATTTTGCGGATCCTGCCACTTGCCAGCTGAGCCTCAATCAGTCTTAATGGTAAATATACACACCACCACCATTATTCCAATACAATGGAAATAAAGCAACAACTATGCAAATTAAGTTCATAGCAAAGTAAAAGTGATGGTTCTTTCAAGTCAATCTGTCTCTAACCTGGTTTTTTAGAACAGGCTTTTCAACCTTTTCACCGATTGTACCAGTTTTAGGATATGGCAGTATTTGAGTATCACCAGTTGCCTAGAAGGTGTCAAAAAGTTGACCAAAAAAAAGGGAAAAAAGTGATAGAGTACAGGTAATCCTTGACTTACAACAGTTCGCTTAGTGACTATTTGAAGTTACAACTGCACTGAAAAAAGTGACTTATGACCATTTTTCACGCTTATGACCATTGCACCATCCCCAGGATCATGTGATTTACATTCGGATGTTTGGCAACTGATTCATATTTATGATGGTCACAGTGTCCCAGGGTCATGTGATCCCCTTTTGCAATCTTCTGACAAGCAAAGTCAATGGGGAAGCCAGATTCACTTAACAACCGTATTACTATTAAACAACTACAATGATTCACAACCAATGTGGCAAGAAAAGACATAAAATGGGGCAAAACCCATTTAACAAATTTCTTACCCTCCCTCCTTTTATATCCTGTCTTCTCTCCCCCTCCTTCTTTTATATCCTCTCTTCCCTTCCTTCTTTTATATCTTCTCCTCTTTCCCCCTCCTCGTTTTCTCTTCGCTGCACCTCCATCTGATTTTTCTCAAGGCTTTGTTTCTCTATCTCTCTTTTGCAGTCCCCTTCTCTTTCCCTCATTGTCGTTTTTTTTTCTTCCTCTCTCGCCAAAATCTGCTCCTTTTATAGCCTCTCCTCTATCTCCCCTCTTCCTTTTCTCTTCTGGGTGTGCCGGAAGTGCGGATCCTGGTGCCTCTGTCTTGCCCCTGCAGCCCTGCAGAAGGGTGCACCAATCCTGAGGCTTCTACTGAGCCCTGCAGTTCCAGTTGACTCTCCCTCAGGCTTGTGGGCACTGCCATTGCTTCAGCTCATTCCCCTTCCTGGCTACACTTATCTAGGACAGTCGTGTACCACCTGCCAGGTGCCAAAGTACCACCAGTGGTATGCATACCATCAGTTGAAAAGCCAAGTTTTAGATGTTCCAATGATGCGCTCACCAGCACTGTAACTGAGTCTGTCCACCTTGATGCTAATGATCCTCTTCTACTTTTTCCTTCCATCTTTCCTAGCATTAGATCTTTGGATAATGTTTCTGAAGTAAGATACTTTAAGCCTGGTCATTTACGCATTGAGTGAAAACTCTGACTTGATATGTTTGATGATTCATTTCTTTATTTTCTTGGCTGTCCATGGTGTTCTCAAGACACCTCTCCAAAACCAAAGTTCAAAAGTGTTGATACTCTTCTTATCCTGCTTTTTCAAAATCAAACTTTCACTTCCATAGGGTGTCATACTGAACACTATGGTTTGCATGATTCTGATCTTTATAGATATAGACACTTCACAGGATTTAAATATGTTTTCCAAGGGCTTCGTGGATGCTCTATCGCAATGATGGCGAACCTTTTAGAGACTGAGTGCCCAAACTGCAACCCAAAACCCACTTATGCATCGTCGGGTGCCGGGTGGATGTGGCCCATTGGGTGAGCGTGGCCCATTGGGTGGGCGTGGCCTATTGGGTGGGTGTGGCTGCGGTGAGGACAGCAGACTGGGTGGGACTAAAAAGTTCAATCAATCAATTCCAACTTTGCAAGATCTTTTTTTTTCCTGCAAGAAGTTGAAATTGACTGATTGATTGAACTTTTTTTTGTACACCATGGCAGAGGCCTAAAGTGAAAAGGTTTTATAAAACCCAGCTGAAGGCCTAGGACTGGGGCGATGGCGCGCATGCCCACAGAGAGGGCTCTGAGTGCCGCCTCTGGCACCCGTGTCATAGGTTCGCCATCACTGCTCTATCGAGTGCTATTTTGAAGCAAATATCTTGACTGCTTGTCTCTTTACTGTTGATGTTTGACCTAAAAAGCAGATGCTATCTACCATTTTGATACCTTCAAAATATCATTGCCAACTTTAAGATTGGTTGTTCTACCTGTTGTCCCTAGTTTGGACTTATTTATAGTTAATGTTATTCCCACTTTTTTTCATTGTGTTCCTTAACTTTTATCATTAGAGCTTGCAGATCCTTTGTATTTTCGGCTATCAGTGTCATCAGCATAATGCAGGTTATTGATATTTCTTCCTCCAGTTTTAAATCTAGCTTTTCTTAATACACTAGATATGTGTCCCCATTGGGTCATCATGTCAGAGATATTTTCTTACCTAAATAGAGAAACTGAATGACCATGAGTAGACAAAAAAACAGTGAGAATGGGAGCAACTTTTAACTTCCTTCTGGCTTCTCCATTGAGTTTCTTTGGGGGAAGCTGTCAGGGAGCATCAGAAATCTTCCTCTCTTGCTTTCCTTTTCTTTCCAGCAGACAGGTAAGTGGTTTCCTGACTTGTTCCATAATCTCTGCATTTCCATTGCTAAATCCTGATATTTTGCAGTCTTTTCCAGATACTTCTGGACAACTCTGCCATCGTTTGGTCCTGCAAATCTGTAAGTAAAACCAGCTTTTTAAAAACTACTGTTATATCAAATGTGTTGTGCTCTAAATTTTGGTCTGTCTGAATTCAGAAATCCCACAACATTTTGTATGGTCATCCTGGAGCATTATTAGTATTATAGTCATACCAATATTGGGTGCATCAAATCCATACATTTTACATAATTTCCAATGTATCATTTTTGTCTTTAATCTGTCTGGGCAACTCTGCTACAGCTGCACATTATGCAATCAACAGTATTGTCTTCCTCTTTACATAATCTACAATTACTTCCTCTATATATTTTTTTAAAAAAACCAATATTGTGGTATTTGTTCCTAGTGCATGTTCTTGTGATGCAAATCTTAATCCTTTTGTTCTTTCTTGATGATATTCAATCTGAAGCTATTGCCAAGTTTTGACACTGTTCACCTTGTCTTCAATTTCTTTCGGGTATTGACCATGCAGAGGAGTATCTTCACAGTTTTTTCATTGTGTTCAGTTTTATGTACCACCATAGATTCTGTTATATTCAAAATAGTTTTGTTGCAGACATTTATTAGCATTTTCTCTTTGATTGCTTTTATTAATCATTTAAGTCTCTAATTTCATCTCCACTGTCTGATTCACTTGCCAGAAACCATTTTGTCTACAGAGTTGCCCAGACAGATTAAAGATCTACTTCACTTTTTGGGTGTAGTTTGTTATGTATTGCCATATGTTTGGAGAACTTGTGATCTAAAGTGTCTAGTTCATCTATGCCTAGTCAGCAGTACCTGCTCTACAAGGACAGCCCAAGAATTAATGACTTTGATTGTATTATTGCCAGTCAGTTTCAATTTTAAAACATTGCTAACTCATTTTGCATATTTGGAGCTGTTTATTTTTCCACCTCATCCAGGTGGAATATTGCTAATTTTTTTTAAAAGATGCCACCACTCTCTTCTATAACTTATGGAATCATTTTTCTGTTCAAATTGTATCCTTTTTTTTTTCAAAACTTTCCTCTCATTTTTCAGTTTCTGTTTTACATTTTTTACATTGCTAATACCTTTTTATAATCTGTCTTATTTTCCAATTTAATTTTTCACTTTAATATCTAATTTTTAGTTTTGCTTTCAATTTATTATCCAGTTCTGTTTTGTATACATGATCGGATTAGACTCTTTGATTGATTTTGTTATCATTAATAGGGTAAGGCAATCATTTTTGTTTTTTCAAGCAATTTTATTAAAGATTATAATTACAACAGTAAAAACTAATACAAATTACAAGAAAGATAGAAAAATAGAAAGAGTAAAAGAGACAAAGGAACAAAAGGAAAGATGTAAAGAATAGGAAAAAAAAGTAAAAATATAATAAAATAAATAAAAAGTGACTTTCAAGCTTCATCACAAGTGTAAACAATTTTAATAAAATTTCAACTCCTCTTAAATTGCAACAAATGATCTCTTCCTCCCATATCCCAACCTTTATTTATAAACAAATAAAGAAGCACCATCATTTCAGTCCTGCAAAAATCCATTAAAAGTTATCAGAAATAACCTGCCTATTTTAATGTTGATCAAATAAATCAGCTTTAAATTCTTTCCCTTTTACTTCTAATAATCTTAAACTTTGTTCCATTCAAATAATGTCGTAGAAGTTGATATTTTTTCATTTCTTTTTTTCCCTCCCACAAGATTCTTCAAACCTTTAACAAGTTTCTTTTGTAGATCCACTCTCTTGCTTTATTGTTTGTAAACCACTTTTAAGCATTAAAACAGCAGCCGGTTGCTTTTGTGTATCCAGTGTAATGTTTCTGTTGACATAATGGGTCTTATTATGTTGGAAACTACTTTGTCACCTCATCCCTAATTTCTACATGGATATCTCCATGTAATTTTCTTAGCAGCAACACAAAAGTTGTTTGCTATTCCTTATTCCAGGATGTGTTTTTCAAACCTCTCTTATGTAGCCTGCAGTTCAGTTCTTGTATTCTCCGGAGGTTTTCCATCCAATACTATCCAAATCTGACTCTGCTTACCTTTCAAGCCTAGACAGTCTTCTTCAGTTTTTTCCACCTACCGATATCCACAAGGGACATGTAAAGAAAAAAAATATTTATAGTGCAACCAGAAAGGCAGAATAGAATCTGGCATAAGAATGGAATCCCTTCTTTTTGTGGCTTATATGATAGAGGATTGAAAGTTATCCCCCCCAAGCCATTATCTCTTTCAGAGGTCCCCAGAAGAATCCAGAGAGAAGATGTTTCAAGATCCCAGAGTGGTTCAATTAGCTGCTCCTTGGAAGCAACTCTTTATTTCCATTAGGAGGCTTTTTCAAGCTCAACTTTATCTGTTCTGCAACATTCCTAAAGGGAAATAGGCTCCGACTGTCTCAGGCACTGGTCTCTGAATACTTGTTTTCCTGTATCTGTGCCTCTATTTCCAGAAAATGTAAGATCTGGTAAAACAACAGATAGCTGTGACTGAAGACATTCCTAGATGTTTCAATTCAGTTCCCACCAAGCCAGGGTTTTCTGCTCTGTGCCTGGAAGAAATGCCACTACATGCCATTACATGTCATGAAGGAAGGCAAAGGTTAATGTTGCAGGATCCACTCAGTCACGGGACCAGAAGTTTAGTCTTCCAAGCTGGTCCCAGTGACCAGCTCAGTTTGGATCCTGCAGTACTACATGTTTCTATGGGCAATGGGATATTTATTAAGGGGTTAGCTGCTTTTTCAATCTTGCAGACTGGTTGATACCAAAATAGCCATCTTTAACATAGGAAGATACCCAGAGTGTGTCTCAAGAGGACCTTAGACTACCTACTTGTAGTACGTAAATGGGAAGAAGCATTAATACAGACACTGAGATCCCAGCCATGGAAGCTTTATGGCATCTGGAGTTGGGCCTAGAAATGAACTGGAAGCCTCCAAAGATGACAAAAAAAGGTTCATGTAAAATGTTGGTCATATAGTGCAGTCTTAATGCCCAACTCCAGTCAGTAGTTTTGCTACAATATTTTACACTAACTGCAATTTCCAGATTATCTTCAAGGGCAGCTCAAGGTTACATTAAAGCCTTGAAGTAATTTAAACAATAAGTTAGAGGGTTAGCTCTATCCAAATAGTATTAATGCTGATATGCCAGCCTAAAAGGCACTTTTTTGCACAAAGAATATTTCTGCGTCTTGTGATAGAGATGGATTTAGAAGCAGTAAAAGTGCATTTGGGTCATTTCTGTAGAATTGAACAGAGATCCTCCAGCACCATCTTCTGGTGACTGCAGTTCTACCCACTTCACATTTAGAGAACCTCTCCAGAAGAGTATAATGACTGATAGTATTCAGTGGGGTCACACTCCCAGTTTCTGTCCCAGCAAAGATAACAACAGAATGATCAAAACATTCTATACCAAAAGGTCTAAACCCCAATCAAATGGATCTTGAAAACTATTTAATTCAACTGTACTGGGACAAAAGTTAAGGCAGAAGATCTATTCCTGAACTCTACTAAACAACTTGTCTACATCCTTTTTAAAATTAAAGGTCATTCTCTCCTGGACGTCCACGAGTCATAAAAGAGTCATAGAAGAGCCAAGGTTGCCTACCCCTGACCTAGGAACACCAGCAGCATTCTCTTCTTACTTATGTCTATGAAAGAGGAAAAAGTGAAAGAGAAATACTGCAAATGAATGACACATCATTTCTGTTGATGATAAGATTTTATTTCTGGGAACATGGTCTGAGTTGTTTGCATGACGTACTGTTGGCACACAATGGATAGCACCCAACAAAGACTGGGATAAATGTATTTGAGCAAGATAATTTGAAATTGTATATTTATCTATATGAAAAAAAAATAAAAGTCATTCAAAAGAATCTGACCAAAAGGGGCCCTAAATCTCTACAATGCCAAATCTTAGGTATTGATAAGAACAATTATTTTTTTATCCTTGAAGTATCTCACAAATGTGTCACAATGAACTATTAAGAGTTCTGTATGATCTCCCTGGTATTCTGATCATTTCCAGTAGGATATTTAGAACTTGGCACTATATTAGTAAGCACTCAACAGAGGTTGTGTCAGCTTCTCTGGTCATCATGTTCAATCAAGGTTTTGACAGAAGCAAACACCATGATACCCAAAAGAGCAGAGTTTGACCTCCTTTTCCAGGTTTAGATCCTGCAGCAGTAAGAGAAAGACGCTAGAATAATCTCAAATGTGGGAATATAACGTGAGTAAATATAAAAGCTATGTAATCTCAAATGTGGTATATAATTCTGAGAGTATCTAATGTTGCTATGATTTGATTTAAGTGGATTTTACTTTTATGAGGACATAGATTCCTGAGAACGGTCTGGAGGTGGTCCCCTGGCAATATTTTTAAAGATTTTTTAAAATCCTGCCTTTATTATTTTTATAGTTAAGTTGGTGTGAGAAGCTCGAAAATGCCTTTCACTTTTATCCTTTGTTAGATTTTTTTAAAGAAACTGAAAAGGAAAAACAAATACACAAAGAGGTGAAACATGAGCCCTGTTTCTACCCTGCAGCAACCCAAACTTAAGTCACTTTGAAAACCTATGCCTTTCAAGATGTATGGGTACAATATCTCTTCTGTTTCCCATGTAAAGCATGTTGACTCTCTGGACTTGCACCTCTGCATCATCAGATCTGATCAGACTGTTAATGCCAATGGCACATTGTTTGTTCTGAGGTGCAAAGCTGACAGTGGACTTTGCCACAAATTCAACCTCCTGAAGGCTTCAGTGATTTTTTCCCCCCATAATTAGAGAGGGACCCAAAGAGAAAAAAAGAACACAGGAAAAAAATTGTTGAATAGCCTAGCCTAGCCTAGCCTAGCCTAGCCTAGCCTAGCCTAGCCTAGCCTAGCCTAGAATAGGAATAGAATAGAATAGAATAGAATAGAATAGAATAGAATAGAATAGAATAGAATAGAATAGAATAGAATAGTTGGAAGGGACCTTGGAGGTCTTCTAGTCCAACCCCCTTCTCAGGCAGGAAACTCTATACTATTTCAGATAAATGGTTATCCAATTTCTTCTTAAAAATTTCTGGTGTTGGAGCATTCACAACTTCTGGAGGCAGGTTGTTCCACTGATTAATGGTTTGCTTTATGTGACACAGCAATGTTTCCTTCCATTTTGCTAGATTTAAAGGGCAATCAAAGAATACAATTATCTGGAAGAAAAATGATAGTAATAATAGGAGGAAAAGTTGAGGATAGAATTTTTAGAAAGCAGTTCCTGTATTTGCACCAAAAATAACTTTTTTTTGCATATCAGTTATAAAACACTGCAGCCCACAGGTCCAGTTCCTATAACCCAGTGTTTTTCAAACTTGGTAATTTTAAGATAAAATTCCCCAGCTAGCATGGATGAAAGCACAGGAATCTAAGCAAAGAATTGGTAATAAATCCTCTTTTTCCTTTTTTTGTTACTCCTAGGACAGTAATGCATATGTTTTTTTTAAATCATTCTGGTTGACTTCTATGGGGAAAATAACATGAATATTCAGAGGGGCATTCTGTTTAATCGGGAGAGGGCAACAGTGTCAATATTTTTTTCCATATTGTCCTTATTTCTCAGATTAGCTTTCCCCAACCTGGTGGTCTTCAGGAAAGTTGAACCATCTCATACACTCCTGAGCCTGCTTTTCAAAGAGGACATGAAAGCATTTAAATCTTGGGTTAGCAGATGGCACCAGCAAAGGGAAAATTGCTTCTAGACTGCGTCTTCCGGCCAGATGACCCATAAGATTGGCCCTGGAGAAGCTGCTGATTGTTCCCCAGATCTGTGAAACATTATATCTTGCTTATGGCCCTGGTCTTATGGAACAGCTTTCCTTTATACATTATACTGTCCCTTCTTTAGTACTATTCCAGATGGCATTAAAGGTGGAACATTACCAGAGGGGATTTGATAGTGATATTATTCTCCAACATAATAAGAACAATTATTATGCTTGGTTGTATAGTCAGTCAGATATTTATACTGGATTTGGCATTTTTATCCATTGATCAAGTCCTTCCCAAGTACCTAGGATAGGCAGACATTGTTTGATGAATTTCAATACATGAGATGTTCCAAGTGAAGCTACCTTTTGCAATTAGTGGTGGTGATTTTGTCAATGCCAATGGTGTTCAAGTGGTGCTCCAAATATTTTTGCACCCAAGGCACCTATTACTATTGGTATTATCTTTGCTTTCTTTTGCTAGAGTTGTTATATTTCTATTTCTAGTTGTATTTTAAGGTCGATTGACACTCTTGATATACAAGTTAAGATACCCTTCCATTGCTTGGCAATATAGGAACCTCTAATTCTTTATTCCACTCATCTCTTAACATTTGCATATCAATTTGATTTATTCAAAACAAATATCTATAGAAACTAATAGTAGAATTTAATTTTAAAAGATTTAATCAGTTGTTCTAATATTTTGGGCATCTCAAAAATTGAAAATGCTACTGGCCTATTAACTATGTTATTAATAAATTCTGTTGCTATAAATACTGCCTCTTGGTTACCGATAATAGATAATATTTGTCTCTTAGCACTGCGTATGTTTTTTTTTTTCAGATTCAAGAAAAAAAGGAATTTCTTTAAGATAGGATAAACAATCATCCCTTGTAGGAATCAAAGTGTCCTTCCATTTTTGTGTGTAAAGTAATCTTGTTGCCATCAACATATTTAACAGCAAAGTTCCCCAAAAAATTTTCCAAGTCTTTTCCCATTAAATCCAGAAGAAAAGTTTCTGGTTTTATCTTTATATTCAGTTTGAGAATCTTCTGTATTAAGATGTGAATCCTACTCCAATATTTGTTTGCTTTGTCACATGTCCACCATAGATAAAAGATCCCTTCTTTACATTTACATTTCCAACATTCATTTGAGATACCTTTGTACATTCTTGACAACTTATCTGGTGTTAAATACCATTGATACATGATCTTATAAAAGTTTTCTTTTAAATTATATTTTAGTATAAATTTTAGAACTTTCGTCCACATATTCTCTCATTGTTCAAGCATTATATTATATCCAAAGTGTCTTGCCCACTGAGTCATGCAATGCTTTACATATTTATTCTCCAAATTCAAATTCAATAACAATTTATAAACCTTAGCAATAATATGTTCATCACTACCATGCAGTAGGATTTCCAATTCAAGAAAAAAAGGTTACAGAGGAATCTTAATTATGACTGAAGTATATTTTTCCCCTTTTTTGCTGCATCCAATATCCAATGGGCGATATGCTTATTTGGGCTAAAAAGCAGTTACAGTATACTATAATTTACTTGAATAAAAAGTTGTATGGTTGCAACTTAGTAACAGATTCTTGTTTCTGATGCACTCAGGAAATATCTAGTTTTGCTTGCATAGCTGATCATTGGAGGAATATGCAATATACAGCAAACCTCAGCTATAAGCAGGCATATGGAACTTAAACATTACAGCTTCCCACCCAGCTAGTTTACAACTTCAAAAGCCTCTTTCCTCTCAACTTTATTTGGCTCCAATCCAGTGAAGAAACAAGGAGTTGCCACCTCTGCTGTCATATGGAGCTTTATTGAATGGTGTTTTCAATCTCCAATTGCTACCAATGTCTATTGGCACTGTTATACTTGGAATGGATATAAACCCCACTCTAGTACTGATGATGTTGCCTAGTTGGATAATGAAACATCTGCAAGAAACCAACAAAACCAACTCTGAGCTACAAATATTTTCTTCTATTGATACATTCATTTGCTGTGGACCTTTGGAGAATGGATATTACGATAGCTGCTGGTATAGCTGTACTGGGGTGTGAATGAAGAAATAAAAAGTAAATTCTTCCCATATAATCAAATCAAATCTTTATTGTAGCCATAAGTCCAGCCATCAGAAAAAGGTAAAGTAAAAATGCAGATATATAGGATTAAAAAGAGAAAATCAATATAGAATTTCTAAGCATGAGGGGAAATGGATACTTCATATCAGAACACCAAATTGGCAATCCAAAAGAATACAACTGAATAATGTTCAGACAAGTGAAGGAACAAGTAGAGATCATGCTTTCTGCCAAAGAATTTCTTCAAGATAGGATAAACAACCATTGTCCAGGATGCCTTGTAAAGGTCAATCAAAGAACATGAGCATCATGGATTCCACCAAGGTCTTCCCCAATGACACTAAGACAGAGGAATATTTTGTTGCACTCCAACAAAACAGCAGAAGGAAGTGCATCCAGCCTGGGGAACATGAAAACTTTCTGAACGTTTTCAAGACTCTGGTCATGAAAGCTGGCATACCGCCAACTGAAAAGCCTCTCCATACTTCCCAAAGCTGGGAAACAGACTTAGGCTGATTTGAAAACCAGTGTCCCAAATATGTTGTTTCAAAATACTGCTCATGTAAACTTGAATTGAATAGCTTATTTGTCTTTTTGTGAATTTGTCATATCTGGAGTATTTGATTTAGCTGGGGGGGAGGGGGTTTATCACTAACAAAAAGATTATATAATCTCAAAGGAACAATTCCTGTAGCGGTGTTGCTCCAGCTGTTGTTGTTTGCTTCAGAAAAAAGCAACCACTAAGACATGAGAATAAAAGCATCATTATGTTGTAAAGAAACCCTGCAAATAATAGCTGCTACTTCCCTGGGTTTGAGTAAGTGCTACACAGCTTACTCGATACTTAAAAGATGGAAAAAAATATTTTCACAACATGTTTCAGTCTTGGGGTCATCCTCTGCATTCCAGGAGGCCCTAAGAAATCTTTAGTAATCCTTTCTAAAGATTGGAACTTCTGGTTTCTTCTCTTTTTGGCAAAGGGATAAGGAGAAGGACATTATGCCAGCCAAGCATGTTCTTGCTGGTATCAGGACATTACACTAGAATGGAGGTATTTATTGTTATTCAAATTATAATGTGTTACTGCTTCAAACAATCAATGGGGAATGTGAAAATTAGCCTTTAGCTTCCTAATTGGAATTAAAGAAGGGAACTTTTAATCTTTGAATGATAAAATGTTCTCTGTGTACTGAAAACAGACATACACACAGATAGGTGCTCGCACATGGACACACACAAATTATTTCCAGAAGATGTACCATTGTTGGAGGAAACCTAGAATAGCTATCTGAGAATGTCCTCCTAGACAGATTAGTTCCATCATGCTTTTAATTAGCTGGAGGCATATTTTCCCTTTCCCATCTATTAAGACTTCCATAAAACAGTTATGCCCGGCATTCTAAGCCATTTGTCTTCTGATGTTTCGTACAGAATTTCTACAATTAATTTCCAAAGTGACACTTGGCTTGTTCTTGCCAGTTTATTTTCTTTCCTATTTTTCTTTTCATTTGCAACATTTGCAGAATGACTTTGCACACTGAACGACACTTTTTATTCCCCTGAACATGCATATGCATGATTAACCACATCACCAGACATTCCTCTCTTTTAGACTCAGATGAAATCATTTTTCATAGACATTATTTTTTTGTTTTAGAAAATCATGAAAGCTAACATAAATGTATAAATGTAAATGTATGTTGTTTTGGCTTTTTAAAAAAAAACATAATCCAATTTGCAGCTTCATGAGAATTTGTAACAGGAATAATTGGTACTAGTAAAGCTAAAATTGGGCTGGGCAATCTGCAACCAGGATCACTTATAAACACCAAGCCTTTGGAACGCCCATTGAAAACTGACAGCAGTATTTCCTGCCATTCTGTCATGGGGCATACTCAATGCTACAACCCTAACATGGGAACATCAAAAGATCCCTATGCAAATGCAACTTCACCCATATGTGTGAAATGACAGATGCATTACAACCTTCATTCCCTCCCCAGTAAAAATTGTTCATGCTACTTTAGAACATTGGTTTATTTATTGCTGCATCAATATAGACTTAGGTCAGTTTAGAAAACTCAACATGAGATGAATTAAAGCAATGATAGCAAACCATTCAATTCAATGCTCTTCTACAGCATTCCATCTTCAGTAGCTCCTGAGAAGCAGATCAGGAAGCGCATCTAATAATTGGTAAAGACAAGGAGCTGACTGGATGTAGAAGAGCCAGCAAAAAGGTCCAAGATAATTCAAGTTACCAGAAGTGAGATGGCTTGTAGGGCAGCTGGCTGAGCATCCTTGCCAGAGACAGAAGTGGACTGTGGAAATGTATTTACCTTTTATGGAAAATGTTTATTGCAACACAACTAGTGATTCTAGCACATTTGGTTCAATGGCTACAATTGTGTAAAATTACCCTCCTGTTTGTAGAACTTTATGTTATTGCCTTAATGCAAGGAGTAAAATAAGTGTAATTTTGGTTATGGAATTCAGGTATAACCAAACTAGGATGTCTTAATAGATCCATACAAGAGGGGAGAACTGCTTCTTAGAGTTAGTAAATGGTTGAGGAGTTAGAAACAGGTTTAGTTAAGACAGTTTTGAATAGCAATTAGACAAAAAACTAGCTACACCATCTTCTCAACAAACTCTCCAAAAAGGGAAGATTGTCCAATAGCTTCTGGGGAGAGCATGCATCACTTTATTCATTTGTTTGTTTGTTCAATATTTGTTCATGTTGCCACAATCAAAATGATTCTTGGCTGCTCACATAGAAAAAAAAATGAATATAAAAATACAAAAATAATAGTCTATCAGCACTACAAGAATACAGAGATTAAAAAGATGGCAGCATCAAGTCAAAGCAAAGCAAAGCAAAGCAAAGCAAAGCAAAGCAAAGCAAAGCAAAGCAGAGCAGAGCAGAGCAGAGCAGAGCAAAGCAAAGCAAAGCAAAACAGGGGAAAGCCCTCTCCAAAACAGTCCAGCCTTCAAAAGGACAGCAAAATCTGAGTTCCACGGGCAGGCTGCCTCCTTGCCTCACATCCTGAACTCTTGAAAGTGTGGCATTTGCAGAGATTTCTCCCTAGTAAATCTAGTTGGTTGGGCCAAACTGGCTGGAGAAGGTGGTCATATTCAGATATCAAACCATGAACATTTTTGTAGGTCAAAAGTAGTACCTTATACCGGACCCCAAAACTACTTGGCAATCAATACAGGGTCCACAAAATTAGTATTATATGCTCCTAATACCAGTAACCTGAACATGTGAAGGTTGATGCATGGTGTATGATGCATGATGTACTAAGGAATCCCCTTGAAGAATATATGGAAACTGCAATGGGTTATACAGTTTCCATATAGTACAACACATTACAATAGGCTAGGCAGGCACATCAATGAGTCAGAAGCTGGGCTTTCTGGTTATAGCTTCAACCAGCTGAATTGGTTGAAAAACCTGCTCTCTGACAGATAGTGCTTGTCCATTCAGAAGTTACTCCGGTAACATTAGAAGACCTCAATATATCCACAGCAGTTCTGACTTGCTAGTGTTCAGTCTGGGAAATGGAAACAATGAATTATGCATTGATAACATGACGGTTGCTTCTCACTCAATATAAGGAAAAAGTCCTGAGATCAAATTAATTGACTAAACAAGAGAGAGAGAGAAAATGAGCCTTTTGTACTAAGGCTCCCTTAGTCCATAATATAGTTTGACTGGAAGAAAAATATACCAGTATTTGAAAATAGATCTCATTATAAATAGGAGTCACATTTGATAGATGGCAATCATTGGATTTTTTGTCATAGTACTGTAGCATCTTAGCTGTTCTACAATAAAACCACTTTCAGAAATCCTTGCCTATTGAATTGGTGGCAGTCCAGTCTGCCCAAAAAACTGTAACATATATTAAAGCAAGAACAAAAACAGCATGGCAACTTTAAATGCTAAATGTGATTGAGATGTTGACTTCAACATTTAAAATGCATACTGGAAATCTGGCAACAAATTCAGGGTTTGGTAGAGATCCTCAGCTTTAATTCAGTGGGTGAATGAAATTGGTACAAAGGCCATTCATTGATACAGTACATTAGTAATATTTAAACAAATACTATTTCTGAATAAGAATTGAATGGTACCCATCAGAATGCTATGCATGTAGGTTAACTTAGAGAGGGCTTGGGAAGGATTCCATGGATGAGAATCCTCAAGGGGAAAACAACTCAAGAAGCTTGGGAAATTTTGAAAAATGAGGTAATAAAAGCCCAGTCTAGCATAATACCAACAAAGAGAAAAAATAACAGTTCTCAAAAGAAACCAGCATGGCTGCATAAAAGATAAAAAGGACAAGTATAGAAAGTGGAAAGAGGGGCACATAACTAAGTCAGAATATCAGCAAATAGCCCGAGCCTGCAAAGATGAAGTGAGGAAAGCCAAGGCTCAAAATGAACTAAGGCTTGCGACCAAAGTCAAAAATAACAAAAAAAGCTTCTTTCAACATGTAAAAAACAAGAAAAAATTGAAGTAAATGATTGGTCCATTAGTGGGTGAAAGTGGCAAGAAGCTGACAAGCAACAGGGAGAAAGCAGAACTATTTAACTCATTTTTTCCATCTGTCTTTACACAAAGGGAAAAAACAGACCAACCTATCAAAAATAGTGCCATAAAAAACAGAATAGAAACACAAGTTAAGATAGGCAGGAAAATGGTAAGTGAGCACCTGTCCAGCCTAGATGAGTTCAAATCACCAGGACCAGATGGATTACACCCAAAGTTCTCAAGGAACTAGCAAATGTGATCTCAGAACCTCTGAACTATATTTTGCAAAGATCTTGGAGCACAGAGGAACTACCAGAGGATTGGAAAAGAGCTGATGTAGTTCCCATCTTCAAAACAGGAAAAAAAAAGACGGAGGAAATTACAGACCTATCAGCCTGACCTCAATACCTGGGAAGATCCTGGAAAAGATAATCAAAAATGAATCAGCGAACACTTAGAGGCAAACAAAGTCATTACTAAAAGCCAACATGGGTTTATCAAAAATAGATCATGCCAGACAAATCTTATTGCATTCTTTGACCAAGTGACAAAATTAGTGGATCAGAGGAATGCGGTGGACATAATTTACTTGGACTTCAGTAAGGCATTTGATAAAGTAGATCACAACCTACTACTTGACAAGATAGAAAAATGTGGGGTAGATAGCATCACCACCAGATGGATCCAGTGAGTGGTCCTCAATGGGACCACATCTACATGGAGGGAAATATGTAGTGGAGTGCCCCATGGCTCTGTTCTGGGCCCAGTGCTCTTCAACATCTTCATCAACAATTTGGACAAGGGGATAGATGGGGAACTCATCAAATCTGCAGACGACACCAAGCTGGCAGGAATAGCCAACATCCAGAAGACAGGCTTAAGATACAGGAGGATCTGGACAGACTTGAACACTGGGCACTATCTAACAAAATGAAATTCAATGGTGAAAAGAGCAAGGTTCTACATTTAGGCAAGAAAAGTCAAATGCACAGGTATAGTATAGGAGGTACCTTGCTCAATAGTAGTAACTGTGAGAGGGACCTCAGAGTCCTAGTAGACAATCACCTAAATATGAGCCAGCAGTGTGCTGCAGCTGCCCAAAAGGCCAACACAGTGCTAGGCTGCATTAACAGAGGGATAGAATCAAGATCATATGAAGTGTTAATACCACTTTACAATGCCTTGGTAAAGCCACATTTGGAATACTGCATCCAGTTTTGGTCACCACAATGTAAAAAAGATGTTGAGACTCTAGAAAGAGTACAGAGAAGAGCAATAAAGATGATTAGGGGACTGGAGGCTAAAGCATATAAGGAACAGCTGCTGTAATTGGGTATGTCTAGTTTAATGAAGAGAAGGATGAGTGGGGACATGATAGCAGTGTTCCAATATCTCAGGGGCTGCCACAAAGAAGAGGGAGTCAAGCTATTTTCCAAGGCATCTGAAAACAGGACAAGAAGCAATGGGTGGAAACTAATCAAGGAGAGAAGCAACCTAGAACTAAGGAGAAACTTCCTGAAAGTTAGAACAATTAGCCAGTGGAACGACCTGCCTCCAGAAGCAATGAATGCTCCAACACTGGAAGTTTTTAAGAAGAGATTGGACAGCCATTTGTCCAAAATGGTATATGGTTTCCTGTCTGAGCAGGGGGTTGGACTAGATGATCTCCAAGGTCCCTTCCAACTTTAATACTACTATTACTACTACTACTACTATACTACTACTACTACTACTACTACTACTACTACTACTATTAAACATATTATCAACTATGTACCTAGAGGCAAATGTCAAAAAGAGAACTACCCTATACAAAGCAGAGTTACATGAATACAAATATTGTATGACTTTGGTGATTACGACTGCTAGAAAGTGATGCAGTGATTGTCCATATCAGACTTCAGTCTGTGTTTCCTTTTCTTTTGGATAATCTTTTATAGAGCTTGCTGCTTTGTGCTTTTCTTAAAATATGATGTTGGTGTACAATAAATACGCATGGCTGATTGCATCAGCATTACAACCATTATTCACTGAACCGTGCATACACAGTACATGGCTGCACTATGACATCCCAATGCTCTCTGAATCTAGTGCTGTTATCGTATGGTATCTGTATGGCGTTAATTAGTGCAATGTCCTCTTAATAAATAAATATATTAACAAACTCAGTGATCACAACATTTTCCATGCTGTGGCTGTAGCGTCTGAAATGTCGCTTAGTGTTTGTTGCCCAAATAACAGTGGAAATCAAGTTGTACAAGCCACAGCATACTACCACCCTCCATATCACATCTCTATAATTGTCTTATACATCTTGGTCACCATCATGTCATCACCGAAGGAATTCTAGTGGGTATCTGGATAAGAAAACACTCAAGGCTGGTTGCCAACCTAATCCCTGGAAACAGGTCTCCTTAATTTCCTCTGCTGTCTCTTCCTGTGCAGTGAAGATAAATCCACGCACCATAGCTCCCTATCATTCCATGTCCATGGACAATTAACTTTGTGGTTCTTACCACCCCATTACCACTCCTGCACATAGCTGATTACTGATTTGTGGGCATATATGTGTTTCTTTCCATACACTCCACCCACCCTCCCCCTTTTTTCTTTCAGCTGAGATTGAAATATATTCTTTATACAGCTGCCTCAATCTTATCTTGCAGAGAGAGAGAGATATTTAAAAGCTGATTAAGTCAGTGACACCTTTTGGATTTGCAGGAAGCCGTACAGAGAGAAGAATATTGCTCCATTCTCAGCACTTCCATAATTGTTGATTAAAGCCATCATACAGCTGCAAGGCAGCAGATTTGCAGGCTCCCTGGGCAGTGGATTTGCAGCCTAGCTGTAAAGCCATGTCCAATATGGCTATCAGCCAAGCAAGAGATGAGAACAGTTGAAGTATAGCTTATTTGCAGCAGTTCCCAAATTTTTTAACATGCCATATGGTCACTGTTATGCTTGTGCTTTCTTTGGTGTGGATTTTCACTCTTTAGCTATAGCTTCATTATTGTTCCTTCTTAAAAAAAGATATAAAGAGGGGAGTGGGATGCTATAAATGTTTACTCCATTTCAGTAGATGCTATTTAGCAACTGAAATTTATTCCCAAATCTCCTTCTCTGTCTTCTTTAAACTTTCTCTGTACTCTCAGCTCTATTTTGCTTTTCCCTGTTCTTTGCCCATCCCACCAGCTACTCACTATTTTGATCTTCCCTGAATGGATTCATCCATCATATTTTTTTTTATTTTAAAGTAATAGTGACTGATGGGGTGAATTAATGAGGAACTGATCAGGAACCTGAGAAATTAATTGTTGGGGGAAGCTGGCTTATTTGCTTTTTACTTGCTTTTGGATTCAAAATCTGGGAAGTTGTTGGTTTTGAAATGTATGTGTGAAAAAGCTCATTAAAAAGCCTATTAGCTGTTCTTTGTCTCTTTGTATCTACTTTGTTGTGCATGTCACAACCACTGTAAATTAATTATAATTAAAGTGGAATTACCAATTTGGCATCATTCAGGATAGAGCTGGGTGCAAATTAATCAAATTATTTTATTTGCCCTTATTTCAATGAGAAATAAAATTTGGCAACATCATCCTTGGGAAATCCAGAATTTTTTTTTTTTAAAGCAGCACAGAGACCAACCCCTGGATTTGGCCAATTTTATAGAAATATTTATAACTACTATCTACCAGGAGATATTTTTCAATGTTTAGCTCACTCAGTAAAGGCTGTAGAGATGAAATCTTGGGAAGATTGTATTATTTTACGGTTCTGTCACTAAATTACTCTGCTATTGAATAGGTGATGATGAATTTTGAACAATGGACAACCTGAGGGGTCCTTCTCATATGTAAGAGTTACTAAATGGGTGCCTGGATTTATCCGTTAATAACTTAAAAGCCAATTGCGCAGTATGTATACTGTATACTCAAACAGTAGTAATTCAGCTAACTAAGATTTGTATCAGAGTAGATAGAGAGAGAAGTGCTTTGTATAATAACAGGCCATCAGTCCAGATTACCAGCCTGTCCCCATGTAATTTGATGATGCTATTGTACCATTTGAGGCTTGTCCTCTCATTAACTTAATGAAGAAAAGAATCCAAGACTGTGCATTTACTAACTTGCTCTGCCTTATAACTGAATTAGTATGATTTACTGCAGTCTATCTATTGCTCATGTTTCTCCGTTGACAGTAACAACACACCCCAACTGTTCATAAATAAATAATAGTGACATGCTGGTAATAGTGACATGCTCAACATTTATCAAAGATCACTGCCTGAGCTTTTCTTCCCCTCTTTAGCACATGGTCACATATTGCCAGAGGCTTTATGGCAACTTATTTGCTTTATTTGTTAATTTAGTTCCGTATCACCTGACTTTCCCAAATTTTAGAAGTATTTGTTCCATGGAACATTAGAAAAGTAGAAACTGCTCTAGAATACAGCCCTTGGAAATTATTTCTGCATGTTCAGCCTGTCCATGAGCTACAAGCAGGGCTGTGTCAGGCCTCACTATTATGGTCCTTCAAAGAGGCATCCCTTGAAATGCACCCTTCTGAAAAGGTCAATTCTTGAGCCCCCAGGCAATAGACAAAACATGAAAAATGATGGCCCAGGGTGCATACCTTAACAGAGCCTTCCCTAGTGATACAGTAATAGTGAGAAACACCAGTTGTGTGATTTGGAGAATTGGAGTGCATGAGCTGAAGAGGTGTGTAATTGTCCCCTTCAGTTTCTTTATTTGAAAGATTAACTTTGCTCTTTCAGTTTCTCTGCACCTAAGTACTTTCCTGGATCCAAATTCCTAGTTGTTGTTGATATTGATAAACATTTATATAATGAGTGTTTTTAATTTTCAAAGTCCTTTAAAACGAGTTATTTATCCTTTTAACTCTCAACACGATCCCAAGGAGAGTGATAGACCAATTTAAAGATGGGGATTTAAAACTGAGAGAATAAACAAAGGCTGAATCTACAACTGTGCCAAGAAATGACTTGGTTCTTCTGGATCCAAGGCTATTAACATGAGGTTATGTCTCTGAACTGAGAAATAAAAAGGCTGGAATATCTTATCTTTGTCAGAGTTCCACACACTGCTGCTTTCTTATCTGCTTTCCCCCATTGTTCCAAATAGAATTGGAATAACTAGTCATTTTTCTTTGCTTTCTGCACAATTTTCTCTTCACTTATTTCCCTTTTTACTAAACTTGAGGACATTGTAAGATAAGCTCTGCAAATTCATTTCATCCTTGGTTTCTTAGCAGACATGCACTGCAGGTCTTGGCTTCCCTTCTTTCCTCAGCATTTTTATTTTCTTTAAATATTCAATAACATTCATTATTTTGCAGGGGTTCTCAGTTATTTTGCAGCTCCCCTTAGTTATTTTATTTCTTCCTTTTATTTTTCCCTTGCTACAAGGGCTGCTGTTCTGAAAACAAATTTTCTCATCTGGAAATGCTGTATCTATCACAACAGAAGAGGATGGGTGAGAGATAGTGGTGATTTTTTTAAAAAAAAGCCTGAATAGAGCCTTGGAAAGTGTTTCTCATCCAGTTCAGCCTCAACATCAACTCTGTGTGGGGTGAATATTATTAGTTTCAGCTGGACTTGCATGAGTATATCATACAAAGATTGCAATCATAATGAATACTCTTTGTACACAAGCGCTATTTTGCTCTTACTCTTTAGAGTGGCAAGTTCCAAAAAAAAAAAAAAAAAGCAAGAATCCAGTCAAATTATCTGGATTCCAGGATGCTAAATGAGTACTTGCATTCACATATGATTGTAAGCTGTGGGGTTTCATTTGTGGGAACACACCCACCGGCTCCCTTCCCCAACCAACAAAGTTACTGCATTACCTGCCTGTGGTTTGTTTAAGTTATGTGTGTTAACATGAATGCAGGATGCAGAGTTCTACTCACTAGAATCAATTATGGTGACTTCCTTATCATGCTGATCGGGGCAAGAGATGGCAGAAACATTTTGGCTCACCAAGTCTTGTATATATTACACTGTGTGATATATACACAGAGAGAGTCTATAGGAGGTGGACTCCTTTGATTGTAACTGACATTCCACAAAAATCTTGTATTAAACTGAGGAGAAAGATGCCCTGAGGTTTGGGTACCATGTTATTCTTCGTTTCTTCATCCTTGTAATAATATAAAGATTTGCATTGATGTTTAGAGATCTGTTTGTAGAGAATCAGAATATCCTGGGCACACCTATCAACATATATCTACTTACTTTTCTGTTGTGTTTGTCTAAAATAATTTAACTGAGTGATTTTTAGAAGTGGCTTTCTTAATCCTCTGTTTTGTTTGTCGGAAATCACTAATTGAGTACACACAAGTGGGTAGAGGTCCTTTCATATTCAAAACTTCCTTGTTGAATATCATAGTAAGGTAATGCTTTTCCACAGTCTGATCTTTTTTCGGTAACATTCTTTGCCAAAGGTAAATGAATACCATTATTACACTCATGGCTTTTTTTGTCATAGAATGCAGAGTTCTGGCACCTTTTTTCAATGGATTTTCCAGAGTTGTGTTCTTTTCCTATTGTTTCCCTTCCTATCCTCATTTGTTTTTGAAAATGCCCCACTGGTGGTACAGTGCGAGTGGGGTCTCCTCCGGTGCTGTCTGCCTCCTCTAGGAGGAGCCATTAGGTGCCAGAGCACCACAGCTAGAGTGTGGTTTGATTGGCTGGGTCAGACCATGTGGTGTGGAAGCCGATGGTGCCAGTTGGGAGACACATAAACATGGAGATCATCTTTCACAAGAGGGTGAGTCTTTTGCCTTCCCTTACAGAAGATGGGGTGTGAGGTTAAAAAGAGGCGAAGCGAGAGGAAAGAAAGGTCGCTGGCATGAAAGCTTGCCCGACAGTGAAACTTTGCTGTTTCAGTTCCTTGGGTAGTTAAAAGGCTGTGATGTCTACAAAAATCTCTTTTTAGTCTTTTATACTTTATATTCAAACTGCAGAGGGGAAGAAAAAGAATAAAGCCAATATCTTGTGATTTGGAAGTATTATTATTATTATTAATAATATATATTAATTATGTATTGGTCAGATGTAAAGGAAGACCTTCAGTATGAGGTGTCGAGCCCTCCCGGGCTCGACACACAAAGAAGGGGGGACAGCATGGTGATGGAGGAGGAGAACCAGCACAGGGTCCAAGCAGCTCACCATTCTGGGAAGAGAGCATAAGCCGCGTATCCTCTGGTGGCCATTCTGGATGCTGAAACAGCAGACGGGCGATTCCAGAAACCATTGGATGCTGCACATGCGCAGAAAAGCTGCCGTGCCTGCGCAGAAGAAGGCCGAGCCGGCAAACAGCTGATGAGCAGCAAGCCGGTGAACAGCTGATGGGTGGTAGCCAAAGATGTAATGCTGTAGAAGGGCGTCCCAGAGAAGCCTCAGATGTGATTGAGGCTTTCTCTGATTGCTGCTGGGTGCTGGTTGGGAGACAAGAGGGTGAGGTTGTGGTTTGTTGGGCAGGGGTGTGGCGGGGTTGTGGCTGATAACTAATTAGGTGGAGGGTGGGGTAGTAATTGCAAGAGGGTATTTAAGCAGCGCTGGGAAGCATTTGCTCCCAGCACAAACTTTGTAAAGCATAGAGCCTGATTGCTAAGATCTGTGTAACATCATTGCTTTACTTCAAGTAAACTGGACCTGATTGGATTAAGGTGCTTTCGTGTCTTCCTTTTCTTTCTCCTGCAAGAGTCCGGTAGGAAAGCTGATAAAAAGTTTGCTCTTCCTTAACCCCTTTTTATATGTTCCCGCTTGTTTTCCTTTTTTGTGTCTCCCCATTCCTATTGTGTTTCCTGTGCCTAGCCTGGTTTCTGTGTTCACCTTTTTGGGTCTGTTGAACTGAGCCTAGGTGGCGTATTTTGATTTTTGAGTTATGGCAGAAGGCATTCAGGACATGGCTTCCGGTGAGACTGACCATGGGGAGGTCCAAGTGGAGGAAGTAGGAACAGACCCTCTGGTTGCTGAACAACCATCAGTATGCCCTAAGGTGGTGGAGCCCAGCCCAGTAGACCCCGCAACTGATGTTCCAGGGTCCCAAGGAATGACAACAGATGGGAACGCCCTTTCCGGGGAATGGTGGCAAAGTCCTGCAGTGACCGGGATGCCAGAGGGTTATGGAATTGGACCAGGGGAGGAAGGCCAAGTAACATCCCAGTGGCGAGAACGATGCATGACAAATGAAGATGAGGAGGACTGGAGCTATGCCACAGTTCATGGGCAAACCACCATGGACATATTGCATGAACAATTTGGAGAAGGAGGGTACCAGGACTCTTCCTCCTGGCAGCAGTGGGCCCCAGGGCCAGAAACAATGTCATGGTCACAGGCCGGTTCCTCCTCCACCCAATCAGCTACAGGATGGTTTGGATTAGCAAGTCCAAAGCTGAAACTTGATCCCAGCTGTGGGGGTGAATGGTACCAGGGGAGGGTTGGTAGCCAAGGCCCTAGTCAACCCATAGATAGGACCCGAGTAGGAGGTCCCGGGAGGCCTTCAGCAGTTCCTTCTTGGGGAACCGGGTCAGGTCCCGGGGCCCCAATCTCAAGGGGATCAGAGACAATTGTGCCTGGAGGAAGGGTTTTGATAGATCCTTCACCCGCACCCGAGTGGGGTTCTGGACCATGGCCACAGGGCTCCGTATGGGGTCCTCCACTCTTAATGTTACATTTGATGGGAACTCAGATCAGTTGGCCCTTTTCCTTAGTCAGACCATAGGACATATGGATCGATACGGCCACCTTTATCTCTCTCAGTGGGCTATGGTAGGGGTAGTGACAACAGCCCTACGGGGGAAGCCATGGAATGGGTGGCTGACCTACATAGTGATCATGCCCGGGAACTAGCTAATGTTGGAACATTCCTGGTGCCCTCTGAACTCGTTTTGAAGACGTATCTAGGATCTGGAGGGCGGAAGGGGAGGTATTAGGGATAAAGCAACGAGGCCGGCCAGCTGCAGAGTATGTCCGGGATTTCTGATGAGTAGCCAGTAAATTATGAATCTGGCCTGAGTGCCTGTTGGTACACCAATTCCAAGCAGGATTGGATAGAGATCTGTGATAGGCATGTGTATACCGGGGGATCCTAGGTAAATTACAGGAATGGTTCCGGGTGGTCATGGACTTGGACACGGGGTTACAGGAGTTTCATTCAAGAAGTGATGGCCAGCTGAGACCACAAAGGTCTCCAGGTCCAGTGTCTGCTCCACCTGGCAGAACATCTCGTCCAACATTTCGCTGTTTTCGGTGCAACCTACCGGGGCATCGAGCTGCAGAATGCCTCAAGCCACTTCCTAAGTGAAGGGCAGAAGTATTGGCAAAAAGTACACTAAGAAAAATCCCTGAAAGATCAAGGGCAGTGCAACAACATATCGAGGGTTCAATGCCTCGAGGGGAGAGGTTGAATACTGACAAAGGGACCAGCAGTGTGGGACCCCAACTGATCTTATACAATGAAGATGTAAGAACATCAGAAGATCCCATGGTAAGTGAACCCATTCATCCATTCACCCTCCCTATCACAATCACTAGTACATATTTGGGGCGCCGAAGACAGTGTAACGCCCTCCTTGATTCTGGTGTACTAGGTGTCTTATTAGTGAACATGTAGTATGGCAAACAGGCATTAGGGTGAGGTCCTTACACACACCAGTATGATTTGAGCAGGTGGATGGGTCGTTACTGGGGGGGGGTGCCTGCCACCTACATCACTGAGCCTGTACGATTAGAGTTAGGGGAACATTGGGAGATAATTCATTTTGTAGTAGTTCCGTCCATGATGGAAGCTGTTATTTTAGGTTTAGCCTGGCTGGATAAATGGGGGCCAATCATCTGGTGGGAAGGAGGGTATCGCAGAATGCGTATTGGTGTGGGTCCTCAGCCACCTCCTCATGAGCAAGTGAAAAGAGGAGAGGAGAGTATAAATGACCAAGTAACCAGAGAGGAGGGGGAGGTTGATTTTCCATCAGAATACAACGATCTCGCAGATGTGTTTGACGAACGGGAATGCAATGTACTACCACCTCACCATTCAACCGATTGTGTTATCGATATCATGGCAGGGGCAACACTCCTGAAGCCTTGCATGTACGCCATGACTCCAAATGAGATGGCGGAATTGAGGAGGTATATCGACAAAAATTTAGCGAGAGGTTTTATCCAACCTGCCCAGTCGCGGGTTGCGGCTCCTGTCTTGTTTAAGGAGAAAAAAGATGGGGGTTTATGTCTGTGTGTGGACTTTTGGGGTCTAAATGGGGTCTGTGTGGAGAAATTATATCCCCTTCCACTCATGAAAGACCTTTTGGCCCATTTAGCAAAAGGAAAGATCTTTACTAAATTGGATTTGCGGGAGGTGTATTACTGGTACGCATAAAGAAAGGGGACGAGTGGAAGACCACATTCAACAGTCCATTGGGAAGTTACCAATATAGAGTAATGCCATTCAGGTTACAGGGGGCTCCTGCTGTGTTTATGCAGCTTATAAATGAAGTGCTGCATGAACATTTGTATCGAGGAGTTCTTGTATACCTTGACGACATTCTCATATATTCGGCTAACAAGGAAGATCACGTGCAGTTAGTCCGACAAGTTCTACGCAAACTCCTCAATGCACAATTAGATATTAAGTTGTTAAAGTGTGCATTCCATCAAAGTAAATTGGATTACCTAGGATACGGAATATCTGGAGGATGGGTGGAAATGGATCCAACGAAAGTGCAGGCTGTCCTAGACTGGCTAGCGCTACGAACATGTCGTCAATTGCAAAGTTTTCTCGGCTTTGCAAATTTTTACAGACAATTTATTCCATCTTTTGCTAAAGTGGCGTTGCCGTTAATGGAGTTACTTCATACAAAAGCCACAGGTAACAAGTCCCAGCCAAACCAACCATTACCCTGGTTGCTCAAGTGCCAACAAGCATTTGAGACTTTAAAAGTTTTGTTTTCAAGGGAGCCAGTATTACAACATCCCAATCCAGATGAACCCTTTATAGTACAAACAGACACGAGTGACGTGGCGGTAGGGGCAGTGCTCTTACAAAGGAATGAACAAGGGAGTTTGCAACCATGTGCATTCACCTCTCGTAAATTAACTAACGTTGAGTGAGGGTGGGCGATTTGGGAGAAGGAGGCGTACGTGGTAAGGTAGGCGTTAGCCACATAGCGTCAGTTTTTAGAAGGAGCAAAAGAAACTTTTCATGTGTGGACTGACCACAAAAATCTGGAAGCACTATGAACACCCAGACGACTCGCTCCAAAACATGTGAGGTGGGCATTATATTTCCAATGTTTCCACTTCTGACTAAAATACGTACCCAGAGGGAAGAATTTTCTTGTGGATGCATTATCTAGAAAACCACAGGACCATAGTAAGTGGGAGGAGGTGGTTCAAGCCCTCATACCTCCACCTGTGCAGTCCACGGACAAAATTCTGGTGGTACAATCTGTGGAAGACATGGTACAGACTCTGCAAGGCGCTCTTATAGCTGATCCATGGTTAACGAGCCATCCCCATACTCTGACTATGAGGAATGGGGTAGCATGAAGGGTGAGAAAGTATATGTCCACAATCCCTATGGGTGGAGATTCTACGGCGAGGCCACGATATTAAGTCAGCTGGTCATTTTGGGTTTTTAAAAACCCTGCACCTGCTCAAACGACAGTTTTGGTGGCCAGGTATGAAAACGGATATAAAGAAATATGTCTGGGAATGTTCCATGTGTGCAACTACAAAACCACGTGTAGGAAAACCGTCAGGCCTGCTACAACAGGTGTCCGATACTAACCGTCCGTAGGAAGAAATTGGCATGGACTTTATAGTTGATCTACCAGCCAGCCACAGGAACACAGTAATATGGACGGTGATAGACCTGTTTTCAAAACAGGCACATTTTATACCCTGCAAAGGGTTACCATCAGCGAAGCGGTTAGCCAAGCTATTTGTAATACATATCTATCGCCTACATGGAGTACCCCGTCGCATCATATTAGATCGAGGAGTGCAATTCACTGCCCGATTCTGGAGAGATTTCATCACGTCTATTGGTTTGTCTCAGGGGTTGAGTTCCGCATTCCACACCAGCACAAACGGAACAGCTGAACGTGCCAATGCGATGGTCGAACGGTATCTTAGAAGTTATATCAATTATCAGCAGACAAATTGGGCTGATCTTCTACCATTCGCTGAGGTGGCATATAACAATACCACCCACAGCAGCACAGGTTTACTCCATTCTGGGTGGTACATGGAATAGAGTTTGTCCCTATTCCTGAATTACCTCAGGGAGATCCTGGGTCACAACAACCGAATGAGTGGATGCTCCAAGTTAAAAGTGTATGGAAATCGGTAAAGAAGGCACTACAGAAAGCAGAACAGTCATCAAAAAGACAAGCTGACAAGAAACAAAGTCCACAAAAGCCCTTCCAAGTCGGCGAGGAAGTGTACCTGTCCACTAAAGTTACGCAGGCCATGTCAGAAGCTAAGACCAAAATATATCGGGCCATTTAAAATAGAACGGGTTATCAATCCAGTAACGGTAAGATTACAGTTGCCCCGCAGCCTTGGTAAAGTGTACCCAGTCTTCCACAGTGGTCTACTAAAACCGGTAACGAAATCTTCATTCAGGCAGATACAACCACCCCCTGGTCCAGTTGGGTGAGGTCATTATGAAATCAAGAAATTACTCGATTCATGGTATCGACGGGGTCCGTTACAATACCTAGTACTTTGGAAAGGATACCCAATATCCGAGGCATCATGGGTAAGGGAGGCAGACGTTGATGCCGCTCGACTAGTATGCAGATACCACCGCAAACATCCCCAAAAGCCAGGGGGAGGGGAGATGTACCCACATCCACAACACCACCCTAACTATATGTTTTGCCTACTTCCAGGAGGACACCTGGTAGGGGGGCCGCCTGTCAAGCCCTCCCGGGATTGACACACAAAGAAGGGGGGACAGCATGGTGACAGAGGAGGAGAACCAGCACAGGGTCCAAGCAGCTCACCATTCTGGGAAGAGAGCATAAGCTGCGGATCCTCCGGTGGCCATTCTGGATGCTGAAACAGCAGACGGGCAATTCCAGAAACCATTGGATGCTGCACATGCGCAGATAAACTGCTGTGCCTGTGCAGAAGAAGGCCGAGCCGGCAAACAGCTGATGAGCGGTAGCTGAAAATGTAATGCCATAGAAGGGTGTCCCAGAGAAGCCTCAGATGTGATTGAGGCTTTCTCTGATTGCTGCCGGGTGCTGGTTAGGAGACAAGAGGGTGGGGTTGTGGTTTGTTGGGCAGGGGTGTGGCGAGGTTGTGGCTGATAACTAATTAGGTGGAGGGTGGGGTAGTAATTGCAAGAGTGTATTTAAGCAGTGCTGGGAAGCAGTTGCTCCCAGCGCAAACTTTGTAAAGCATAGAGCCTGATTGCTAAGGTCTGTGTAACGTCATTGCTTTACCTCAAGTAAACTTGACCTGATTGGATTAAGGTGCTTTCGTGTCTTCCTTTTCCTTCTCCTGCAAGAGTTCAGTAGGAAAGCTAACATGAGGTTTAATCAGATCTAGTTATTACATTGGGTTTAACTTAAAGGTAAATTAAAAGTAATCTGTTCACTGACAAGTTTCAACTTTAATTTGTTTCAAGTCAATATCCATATTAAACTCCAAATGTAAATTTTTCCACCTTGTTTGACAACTTCTTAAAAATAATTCAATCTTTTACAAGCAACCAAATTTTGTTTTATTGAGCCAATTTCATTCCACATAGAAAGCTGACATTTCCACTCATTAAACTAAATGGGCATGCCAATGGTAAATATCCCAAAAGATTAATTTAAAATTAATAATTATTAAAATTAATAATTTTATTAATCTCTTGTTATTTAAAGCCACACAGTGCATGGTAACATTAACAGTATTAACTTACCTTGAACAAAATCCTAGTCTTTTAGATAGACTAAAAATTGAAGGATTTTTTTTTCAACTACAAAGGTAAACCTTGTAGGCTAGGCAAGGTGAGTTGTATGACATTTGTGAGTTCCGGCACCTTTTTTTTTTTTTTACAAAAAAAGCACTGATCACACTCATATCTAAAACATTATAATGCAAACCAGTCTTTAAACAGTTTCACTTCTGCAAAGAAACTTTCTCTACACAATGATCAATGCCTAAATGTTAAAATATGCCTGCATTTTTTAAGACTGTCAAGCGTGAGTTGGCATTTTTTAAAGGTTTTCATGAAGCATAGTTCCCAGGAAATGCAAGTATGATATCAGCTTCTTTAGCAACATTTCATGACATTATGGTGTTCTATATTCTATGCATGACGTTATAATGGTGGTCCCTGCATTCGTTCTCTATATGCTTCTACATCAATCAAGCTTTCACTGGTAGAATAAAAGACGACTTGTATCTGAGTCCTTGGAGGCCCCTTGTCACATTCTCAACTTGATGAATAAAGAATTACTAAGAGCCTTTCTGATCAGAGATAAGAGCTGTTACAGAAATAAGTTCTGGACTACAGAAATCCAGATAGTCATCAATTGGCAGCAATATCTTCAATTTTTCTGCTTCCCTCTGATGCCATCTAGTGATTGTCTGAGTTTTTACAGCCCAGTTCTTAAAAAATACACTTAAAATAAATTGTCATTGGCATCCTTACAATTTATTTTAGACCTGGGGCCTCCAATATGAGGCATGCAGTCCTCAGTATTCCCACACACCCAGTTTAGGACATCTGCTAACACTCTATATCACCTGCAAACCAGCAGAGGAAAGACTGGTTACATCACTAAGCTGCTGACAGCTGAAGCAAAGAAGCACTACCAAGCAACTTATTAGCAATGTGGATGAAACTGGGTGAGACCTGATCCTCTCTTTAAGATTCTAAGACTTCTTCCTGGAAAAGCTGCCAAAAGCACTCTTCCATCCACGAGGAGAGAGGGAAGGGAACTTCTACTCTACCCTCTAAGAAAAGAGGCAAATTAACTATCCAGGGGAAACAGAGAAAACTATAAGACTAATTTTAAAACTAATTGGATATATATGTCTTTAAAACTTGGGGACTAAAAGTGTTCTTTTTTTGGGGGGGGAAACTTTCTTTAAAAAAACTTGAAAAACCCATTACATAAGTTTTGGACTTAAAAAGCTGTAAAATGGCATTAATGACATTTAGTGGTGATTGGTAGTACTACAATTTGTTTTTGCCTAAAAGAAACCTGGCTTGAAGCCTAGACTTTAGATAAAACTTTGGTTGGCCTTGACAGCTACTACCCTTGAATAATCCAGCTGCAAAGAAGGGATTTCTGGGTTGCTTACCGGTGTGGCAGAGATGATGAATTGTTTTGGAAACTGACCTGCTAGAACTAAGAATGTAAACATTTACTGATTTTCAGAGCTGTGTTTGTGGAACTATTTTTTTGCATGAGAAGCATACATGATTACATGAGATGATGGAATACTTTGGATTATAAATTTTCATTTGATGAACAATCTCTATTATAAAGACCACCTATAAAAAGTGAAATAGATGTCCCATATTTAGCTATAAAAGGCAAAAAACTAACACTTGACCCCAAAGTCTTCAATTTAACACACTACCAAGAAAATATGGATGAAGATTAGGAAGAAATTCTCTCCATGTTGAAATCAATACATGAGACTATTCTCTCAGCTTGTGATAAAAATAAGAAACAACACAAAGGAACAATTTTCTAATCCAAATGTATAAACCCAGATCATGATTACAAATAAAGAATTAACAATGCAGAAAATAAAAGGAAAAATAGAACAACCAAATTCTAAAATGGAAGACTTAACTGACCAAGAGACCCAGACAACTGAAGAATCAGAAGATGGAGTGACAACACTGAAAATGGAAAAGGCTCTTTACAAATTAAGAAAGCAGAATATATTTGAGGAAGAGGAAGAAGAACAGATTGAATGGAAGATAAAACTGTTAAGACAACTGTGGGAAATTGGAATAACAGGGAGACGGTTTAATGAATACCAATGAGCTTGTTCTTCCAAAAAAGTTTGAGCCAAATGGTCTTTCTTATTTCAAACAATATATATAAATATAGAGGGAAAACTATTTGATGACTAAAAGGCATTGACATGGAAGGTTAGCTGGCAAAGGAAGAAAGCTAGAGTAAGGCTGAAGAAAATAGTGGCTTTGATTTATTAGATGGGATACTATATTACTAATTAGATAATTGAACATGATGGAAAAAAGACAATTTTTAGAAACTAAAGTATTACTATAATTAGATAGATAAGATGTGTAATTAGAATATTAGATTTTGGTATGAAAAGGAAAAAAAAGATGAAGTTGGAATAAGGGAAGCTTTTAGTCACCTAAACATAACATACTTGGAAATCATAAAAAATGTTATTTTGAATATTGATGGGAAACCAAAACTTTTTTTAAAAAAGCAATAACAGGACATTGATTGAATACAAGGATATTAGGTGCAAATGCAATTAAGATATGCATTGGTTAGAAACTGAAATTATTGATAAATGTAATGTTTTTATTTAGTTGATAATAAGAATTGTATTTGCCCACTATGGGAAAACAGGTACTTACTGAAAAAAGAGAGGAAATACTTGAGGTTGTAATATTAGACTTATACTAAAGATTTATGTAAATCACTGAATTATTGATTGACCCAGACAACACGATGCTTTTTAAATATTTGATTGTAAAATGAGAAAATCATATACATATATATATATATATATATATATATATATATATATATATATATATATATATATATATATAATAAAATCCAAAAACAAGTCGATCACCAAGAGAAACAATAAAAGAGTTTTAATAACTGAGCTTTTGTTGGGAGTCATCCAACATCGTCAGGGTTCTAAAAGGTAGGTGCTGGGGATACGCTTTTTATAAGATGTTAATAGCCCGCATCCGGCTTCTAGAATGTGTTAATGGGCCCAGCTGATTGTGCCGTGCCTTAGATGTTTCACATGCGTCATTATGTCCCATTTCTTCATGTTTTTCCCATTAGCCCTAGGGCTGAGAGGAATCCCCCTCCCTTTACATGCTGATTGTCTCCCTCCTCCCTCGCTCCGATGAGGGGGGAGGTTCTCCCTTCCCCTCATCGTTGAATCCACCCATTACTGGTCGGGGTGTGCCATCATCCTTCTTATTCCCCACCTCACTATCCTCCTAAATAACTACCAGTCCCGTATCACTGACACTACCTTTCCCCCCCATCATCTCTTTCACATGTCTGTCCAGATATCTCCTCCTCACATGTCTGTCCGGATGTCTCCTTCTCACACAGGCAACGGTGCACTGTTGTTCCGTGTGTCGTAAACCAACCCCCTGTCTACCCCCACCCATCGGGAAATCCCCCCGTTCAAGCTGGCTGGCCGCCAACTCAACGTTCACACTCTGTCCAAGAGCGCTGGGGCTCATGTTTGCGGTGTCGTGGAGGGGCGTTGGCACCACACTTCCCCTCCTCTTCTCCATTGATCTTGCAGCCCATGCCTGCTCCGACATCCAAGCCGGTTCCAGCATGGTGCTCTCAGCATCAAGTTCATTGGAAGGGGATCCCCACCGCTATTCTCAAAATCACTCTCCTCCATCTTCCGATCTTCCATTGTTAGCATCTTAACAAATTCATTCCCAATAGTCTGCTGGCCACAGGGGGTGTCTCGATCCATCCTCTGGGGTTCGTCTACTTCCTTCTGACAGGGACGGATCACCACACTCTGTCTCCTCACTCTGTCGTTCGGGGGAGTTCCATAACATTGATGATCTCGCATGGGGCGGGCGGACAGAATCCGTGGGGGGGGGTGTCCGGCTCTATGCTAGTCCGATCGTGATGGGTGTTCCAATCTATCACCTGGAGGTCCATTCTCTTCCGGTGAGACCGAGTTACCACGCCATACCCATCCATTCCACCACTCCGTGGAGTTCCGTGGGGGTTGTTGGTCTATCGTGGTACAATCAACTGCGTTCTGTGGAGATGTTTTGAACTCCCTGCCAGTCTGGTCATCCTGTACAATGATGGCAGTACTCTCCTCTCGGTCGGGGGCTGATCTTCTCCAATGGTTGTGGGATTGATTGGTATACCAAGTCCTCAATGACAGCTGTGCCGGACACATGTTTATGTGCCGATTGATGGAATCTTTCTCCAAGAACCAGGCTTCCTTTAACAGTCGGCCCCCTTTGGTGGCATCACTTGCTAAAATTTGGACATGAGGGATGGAGGTGAAGAATGAGGTAACGTCAAACGATACCATCATCTCATCCTCCTCCATCCTAAGGGCCTTGATCTTTTTCAGGAACTCCTCTGCTGATTTAACCGTGGTGGAACTATCATTAACAAGGTGGCAAATACGATTACTAAGCCACTTTGCCAGCCAGCCCCAAAGTGGAAAAAAAACCACAGGGGATTTATTAATGGAGACTGGAATTGCTATTTCGAGCTAATTAGCTCTCTGATACAAGCAAAAGATTTCTTCCTCCCATATTTGGGCCGACAGGGAGCATCAAAAAACACTCAAGGTAATTCTCCTCCCCTGTTATCTTTCCTCCCTGATACAGCTGACAAAGTGAGAAAGAGTCTGTGGCCTAGAGGTCAACACAGCTGCCCAACGTGCAAGCAGCCCAGGTTCAAATCTCAGTGGATAGGACTGCAGTATTCAATATAGATTGTAGAAACCTGAAGAAACACTAAATGGCAACAAAGAGTTGATCTTTTTGGTATCTCTTGTTTTCTAGAACTGGTTTATACATTCCCATCCATTTTAATAGCAATAATAGGAAGGAATATCAAGTAGTAGTTAGTGGATATAATGGGAAATATTCTGTCCAACTTCCCTTCTGCTACTTTGAAACAGACCACATGCATTTGGGAAAGTCTCCTCAAGCAGCCATTTTGCAAGTTCACACCCACTATCAATAATAATAATACTAATAACAACAAAAATAACAACAACAACAACAATAACAACAACAACGATGATGATGTTGAAAGGGACCTTGGAGGTCATCTAGTCCAACCCCCTACTCAGGCAGGAAGCCCTATACCATTTCAGACAAATAGCTGTCCAGTCTCTTCTTAAAAACTTCCAGCGTTGGAGCATTCACTGCTTCTGGAGGCAGGTTGTTCCACTGATTAATTGTTCTGTCAGTAAATTTCTCCTTACTTCTAGGTTGCTTCTCTCTTTGGTTAATTTCCATCTGTTGCTTCTTGTCCTGCCTTCAGGCGCCTTGGAAAATAGCTTGACTCCCTCTTCTTTGTGGCAGCCCCTGAGATATTGGAACACTGCTATCATGTCCCCTCTCATCCTTCTCCTCATTAAACTAGACATACCCAATTCCAGCAACCGTTCCTTATATGTTTTAGCCTCCAGTCCCCTAATCATTTTTGTTGCTCTTCTCTGTGCTCTTTTTAGAGTCTCAACATAATAAGATCATAATAATAATATAATAAGATCAGTGTGTTTGCCAGTTCTGCAAAACTGGAGTCCTCACTGTGTATGGGTACAGTGATCCCATGCAGTACCACCCTTAATACCTGAAACAGTTGTGAAATTATTTCGTACTTCAAATTCCTTGAATTAAGTCAATTGAGATTGTTTAACTATTGCTTAACTGCTAGACATTTCCATAGGGTTCTAGTGAGTATCTGGCCCATGGCCTGTATGATTCTCAAACATGTAAGTTTCTATCTGGCTTTCCTTACCAAGACAGTGACAGACTGAAGCACAGCAGGAGATCTGGCAATTTAACAGTTATTAATTTCTGTGACTTCATAAGGCTGAATGAATAGAAGCAGGAGAAAGAAAGAAGAAGAAGCATTGCATGGTTAGGAAAAGACAAAAATATCTATTCCAGACTAACCCGTTATGGCAAATTATCAAATTGTGCTTTTGAAAAACAATATACATATATATTTAATATTTAATGATTTCTGTATTTGTAAAATATATACTTTGAATGAATCAAGGAATTTAAATCAGTCTTTCTCTGCAGGAATATACGGTCCAAATCCATTTGGTAATGCCAGTCTTTGATAAAGTAAATCAACTGGTCATAAACAACATTAAAACAACATGAATATGAGGGATTTACATGCACCATTGCTTCACAGCAGAGATAAGTGGTTGTCCATGAACACATATGTAGATGTGCTCAGATGTGGGCAAACTTCAAAACCCATGCAAATTTGAAAAGATATGCTTTATTTGCATTGTCACATACAGGGAGTCCTTGACTTACAACAGTTCACTTAGTGACTGTTCAAAGTTACAACAACACTGAAAAAAGTGACTTATGACCGTTTTTCACACTTGCAGCATCCCCACAGTTATGTGATCAAAATTCAGACTCTTGGCCACTGGCTCATATTTTTGATGGCTACGCTGCCCCAGGGTCATTTGATCACCTTTTGCAACCTTCTGACATGCAGAATCAATGGGGAAGGCAAATTCACTTTACAACTGTGTTACTAACTTAACCATTGTAGTGATTCACTTAACAAATGTCTCATTTAGTAACAGAAATTGTAGTCATTCATTGAGGACTACCTCTACTGCAAAACAATTCATCTGAAGGGTTTGTAGAGCTTCATGTTTTGGCAAATCAGATTAATGACCGTATATAGTTCAGGTGTTCGTTACAATGAATAAGGAAGATGCGACCTAAGAGAAGAACATGAAATCCAAGAGCAAGACATGAGGACCACTGCCTTCTCTTGCTCAGGATCTCCGACCTGATGTTCAGAGGCAGGGTGCCTCTGCACTTAGACAGCAACTAGCTATGGTGACTACAGCAGTACCCACAGCTTTTATAGCAAAGAGAGGGTAGAGAACCTGAGATGTCTCTGAAGAAAAGAAGTGGTAGGAGCTACAGCGTCCAGCAGTCCCTCATTTCAGTCCATGATGGAGCAGGAAGAGCCTGGACCATTGTGGACAATAAGATGACTGACACAATGTCAAACTTTCTGAGCTGGCTAGGATGCTGGTAGCTTCCTAGCCAGCTATCACTTCCTGTTTTAAGGCAAAGACAATTTTGTGTCCCTAAACTTTACTAATCTCCACCCTGTTATAGGCTATAATTGTTACCGCTATTACCATTATTACTGCTTTGCAATGTTTTGTTATTCTTCTTTTTTCCCCTTTTTTTTGGTCCATAATCATAATAAAGCAGTTCTAGTCTAATAGCCTTAAACATCTTTCTTTATCCTCCATTCTGGAAGTAATTTATCTGCTGTGTCAGGAAAGGCTACAATTTTCTTTTTTGTTACAGTTCTTGCTTTCCAAATACAACATGGAAAGTAACACTTGCCAAGACAGAATACTGTATTTTTTTTTCCAACGAAAAGATTATCATTTTCTAATTATAACTGATAATACAATGTTTTATAATATTATAATCTTTCCTGGTGTATCAATAGTGATTTTACATAATGTATTCAGAGCTAAGTCTGCTCTGTATTTAATCTTTATCTGAATTACTATGGAGTTGCGAGAACAGCTTTAGTGTTAGGGTAAGAGCCTTTTCTAATGTTTTGTCATTATCTATTCATCGCTAAGTAAAATATTTTACTTTCATGATCAGCATATTCTTTAACTGGGGCTACACGAACATGAATCAAGGACTGTACTAATGGCATGTAAATACATACAGTATGCTACAATCTAAACCTGTCCTCCATCTTGGAAGCAGGAGGGCATTCTTGACAAGATGGCACACAAGACCTACAAGCCTTGGTCATGCCACAAGGACCAGTGTTTAAATGGAGAGACTAGGTGGAAGAGTAATTTCCTTTTCCCGATAACTTTAGTAGGATGGACCCTTCAGTACCCTACAGCCTACTGAATGCAAAGAATGGTGGGTGTAGCTTGAGAGTTAACTATTTAGTCTGGGCCTCCACTTTGCCCGTCACTCTGTCTGCTTTTATCTGTAAAGTTGTTGATCTGAGGTCACTTCCTTTTTTCCTTTCTTCACAGAAAGTAAAAGTTATCTGATTCTCCTTCCAAGATGATGTAGCTAGAAAGATGCTAGGTTTGGCCTCTATCTCTATCATCTTGATGAGAAACAGAATTCTATATTGGTTTACTTTATCAGAAAGAGTGCCACCCATGCAACAATCTCCCCTATCAAAGCCATTCTCCCTATCAAATGTTGAATTCTAAAGGTATTAATCATTCCCTTTTCAAGTACAAGAATGCAAGACACCAACAACAATAATAACAGCAACCACAACTCTGGATAGAAATTAATACACAGAATAGCCTGCCACCCATTTCTTTTATTTCTTTGCTCTCAGCAGCTTCTTGCTGCTATACAAGAGATGCACTAGTGGGGTTTTCAATTTGCCCAGTTCATGCAAGTTCAAATGCATATGCTAGGCTGACACTCAATGACTTTCTGAAACAGCCACTGTGGAATTTTCTGTCTCCCTCTCCCTTTGAAATGACTCTGAAGTCAGGAAGTTCACCCAGTATATTAGTAAATGATTCTGTAAAGAGGTGTTCTATGTGGAAAAGGTAGCAAGGATCAAGTATTGTAGCAGTCACTATGGCAACCATTTTCTTTGTATGCCAAAGTAAATACTCACCTAAAACCATAGTAAGGAAGTGAAAACTTGCCTGTGACAGAGCTCACTTCATTATCTTTCCTTTTGTCTAGCTTTACTCTTTTCTGCGAAGATTGTTATTCCAATCTAAAAATAGAAATTAGATTTCATATCAACAGTGCACCAAATGGCTACCATGATGCTTCACAATGAAGAGAATGAAGTCCATCCATTTGGGGAAATGTTAAAAGTCTATGTAAAATGGTAGCCATAATACGTGAAGACATCAACTAAGGCAAGGATACAACTTTAACTGAGCAATCCTGTTTTGTTCTGATGCTAGCATTCATGTAATGTAAGCAAACTGTGATTGTGATCCAATCCATTTTTATTAGTTGGAAAAGAAATGATGCCACTACAAACAGAAAATATAGCAACTCTGATTGTAGTTTCTATGACAATATCACCAGTACATCAGTTACAGAATGGCAAGCAGCCAAAATCCCAAAATCAGTTAGACAGATATGGAGCTAAATTTATGCATGGTATTAAGAAAACATCTCCACAACAGTATGTTCAAATATACAACACTTGGCTACTTTATATGAGTTTTTGTCTCCAGGGCAAAGAACTACATTTCAAAGTACTAGAAGATATAATTGTAAATCCATTCTGTGAATTCTTGGATGTGGTATTATCTGACTAATGAGATATCAGAAGACTGCAACACACAGGTGTCCTCTCCCAACTTCAAGGGAAAAAAATCAGATGGACTGGGAACTACTGACCAGTAGACCTGATGGAAGGAAATAAGAACAATAAATTGTTAAGCAGTCAACCAAGCAAATCTTTACTATGGTCATTGACCAGTATAAGAAAAGGGGATCATTAATATTTTTTAAAAAATAAATATTAAAACAAAAATTACACAACATTAAAAAAAAACATAAAAAGTACATACTAAATACAAACAAAATCCCAAAATTAATATATGGCTAATTAAATCTATCACAATATAAAACGTTAGTAACAATGTAAATATTCACTAAGGCTAATTTGAGACACAGGTCATCATCTGAAGGATTTGAAGGGCTGTTGCCGCCACTGTATGTTGTGGTAGATTAGTGTGTGCGAGCAGCAATGAAATATAAAATAGTCCTGTGTGCCCTGGATAGTTATATACTAATCATGAAATGAGGCTAGCACAAAGTTTTTTGTAAGGCAGACACCGGAAAAACATATGCTCTCTTGTTTCTGTGTGTCGAAAGTCACACTGTCTCACTGGGTAGGGAATTATCCTTTATTGGCCTTCAAGGACAGCTGAGGGAAGGCCCTCCAGTCACTAGGTACTTTGAGGTTGATTAAGTATATCATGGGGGAGACAGAATACCTGTTGGATTCTCTAACAGTAAAGCTTGGAGATCTGGATAGGTCCATTTAGCGCTCTGTATCTACTATATGCTGTTCAGTAAGAGTTTTAGCATGATCATATCCCCTGTTGAGTAGAAGACCAGAGGAAGCCCATGGATGAGATTTCAGTTGTCACTGCCCTTTTCCTTGTGGATTAAAAACAATGCCTCATATTTAATGGGACAAGGCCAAGAGGAAAAAAGAAGAGTTTGAGCCAATAGTGGAGTATAGTCACCCATACTCTGGCCTTCCCTTTCATGAGGCCCATCTCTAATCTCAGGCATGAAGCATTAGAGAAACATTTGGGGATTTGAAGGTCTGATCTTACAAATTCTAATGATGCAAAATTAGAGAAAAGGCACAGCCCTATAAATAATTTGTACTATTGGCTTGTCTTTGAATAGTTTGAGTGCTGCAGGTATATAATGGCCACTTCTTGTCTTGAGAAATTTGAGTATGGCATTTTTGCTCCTGTGTGCATTTTCAGCAACATAGTCTCCATGGGGTTTCCTGCTTTTAGCAGAGTAAAGAAGAACTTGTGGCCATCTATCCTCCAGGAGTGGCTCTTGGGGTTTTTGGCAAAAGCCATAATTTTGGTTTTCTGGTAATTGAGTACTAAGTGGTGTTCCCTGCAATACTGTGCTATGCTTTCAGCTTTCTTTTAAGGTCAATAAGGAGTTATTGAAACTATTATTTTGTTGTCTGCACAGAATAGAACAGAAATGTATTTCCCAGTAAGATTTTTTTGGAGGAAAAAAATCGTGTTGAGGAGAAGGCCTACATGGAGTTTACGTAGAAATTAAATAGGAATGGGGTCAATATTCATCTTTGCTTGACACCTTTCTAAATTTCAGTGGCTCTGGGGATTATATTTTACTTTGATGAGGTCCCTTCATGAAGCATACGTATTAAATAAAGTAGATATTGGTCAGTTGAGAAGGCCTCCAAATTTTCCCACAAATTAACAAGGAATGTAGAATCAAATGCTGCTTTAAAATCTTTAAAAGCAGCATATAGGGAGGCTGTGTTGCAGGAGGAGTATTTTTCAATGAGATGATGGAGTATTAGATACTGATTAGTGGTAGATCAATCTTCCCTAAAGCCAACTTGCTCCTCTGCAAGTGTGTTTTCTTGGCCCAGCTGGTCCTGGAATTTCCATTGTAGGTGTCTGTTATGTCCTGAGCCTGTGCAAGCAGGCTCGGGGCATTGCAAACGGTCCCGGACAGGTGCAAGTTGCCCGGGACCAGACAGGCTGTCGCCAGTACTTGTGCGCATGCGCAAGTGCTGGCGTGCCAAAAGTTGCAGATTGACCCGGGAATGGCCTATATAAGAGGCCAAGAGTTTTGGGCGTTGCCGGCGTCTTCCAACTGTAAGCTGAACTAAGAATAAAGAAGTCTTGAGAACTACAACTGCTTCTTGTGTCTTGCCATTTCGCGAAGGACGCAACACTGGCGACGAGGATGGGATGCCTTACATCAATCGAAAAGGTGTACGCTTACCCAAGTGAGTCCTGAGCGGCAGGAACGGTGTTGACTCAGCAGCTACCCGCCAATCCAGCGTGCATTCGGGGGTAGGCTGGCAGATAGACCCTTCCTTCTACAAAATGTCAAAAATTGGAAGGCTTTCGGAATTCGACGTCTCACATCCAGAGAGGTGGGAGTCCTACGTAGCCAGGGTGGAAAACTACCTCAAGGTAAATCAAGTACGGGAAGATAGTTTAAAGGCTGCCACCCTGCTGTGCGTTTGCGGTCAAGACGCATTCGGAATCGCTGAGAACCTTGCAGCACCTGTCCCTCTAGAGTCTGTCAGCTACGCAGATCTAAAAAAGCTACTGAAGGAGCACTTCCAGCCCAAGATGTCCGTCATCGCGTGGCACCACACCTTCGAGCAGAGGGATCAATGACCCGGAGAATCGGCCAAGGAGTACATCGCCGCGTTGAGGAAAGCCGCCAAACATTGTGAGTTCAAAGACCTCGAAGAACGACTAAGGGACAGATTTGTATGCGGTCTAAGGCATAGAGAGTTACAACAGAGACTTTTTGCCAAGGAGGACTTGTCATTCCAAGATGCCTTGAGAGAGGTCACCGCAGAAGAAGCAGCGGGCGGCGCCATCAAGAACATGCGGCCGATCAGAAACAGTCCAGATGCTGCATCCGTGCACCAGGAAGAAGTCCAAAGGAACTCTGAGGAGGATCCTGATGAGGAAGTGGACCGTCTACACCCCACAAAAGAAGGGAAACAAAAAGGAAGCTCTTCAGCTCTCCCCAAGTGCATCGGTTGTGGAGGTCACCACAAGAGAACCGACTGCAATTTCCGCTCCGCTATCTGCAGGGCGTGCGGAAAACAAGGACACATTGCAGCTGTGTGCCTGGGCCGTCAGAAGGTACAACCTCAGGAAGAATTGCGCCTGAAAGGTACCAGGGTTCCCAGCCAAAACAGGGTGGGGTTTTGCGCTTCGCAAAGAAGCATCTATAGGACAGGCACACACAAGCCCATTAAGAAAAAGCTGTCACTTAAGGTGAAGCTACAAGGGGTTCCATTGGCTATGGAATTGGATACAGGGTCTGCACTTTCAATCATTTCCATGCAAATGTTTAGGAAGATTTGTTCCGGTAGTGGAACTCAGGCCAAGCTGAGGCCTTCTGACATTGTGTTAACAGACTTTCAAAACTCCAGAGTGTGTGTTAAGGGGGAGGCCACCCTTAACGTACAGTATAAGGATTTTGAAGGTCCACTAGATCTAATAGTAGTAGGGGGTGAACGAACGAGTCTCATAGGACTCGATTGGTTTGAGGCCTTGGGAATACACGTCACAGGGCTCAATAGTCTGCAAACACTTGACCTACAAGAAGTCTGCAAAGAATTTGCAGATGTCTTCAGCCCCCAGCTGGGCACATACAAAGGACCCCCTGTGTCCTTAAAACTAGACCCCACTGTCACTCCCATTAGAATTAAAGCAAGAAGGGTCCCTTTTGCTTTAAAAAGTAAAATTGACACTGAGTTGGACAAACTGATTCAGCAAGGAGTTCTAGAACCTGTTGACTCCAGTCCCTGGGAAACCCCCATTGTCACGCCTCTCAAGGCAAATGGGGACATTCGCATCTGTGCTGATTACAAATGCACTCTGAATAAGGCATTGCAGCAACATGCCTATCCTGTTCCTGTGGTCAGTCATATTCTGGCCTCCCTCAAGGGGGGGCACGTTTTTGCAAAGCTTGACCTAGCTCAGGCATATCAACAGCTGCCTGTTGATGATGATGCTGCTGTAGCGCAGACCATTGTGACCCACAGAGGGGCCTTCAAGGTGAAGAGGCTACAATTTGGAGTAAATGTCGCTCCTGGAATTTTCCAAAGCGTAATGGAAAACACACTACGGGGTATACCAGAGGTTTGCCCCTATTTTGATGATGTCTTAATTGCAGGAGATTCTACACACAGTTTAGCTGAGAGATTAAGGGCTGTCCTGTTAAGGTTCAGGAAAACGGGCCTCAAGCTTAAAAAGGACAAATGTAAAATTGAGGTGCCTTCTACTGATTTTCTGGGATTCAAAATTGATGCTATTGGGATTCACCGCGCTGAATCCAAACTGAAAGCTATTATGCATGCTCCCAGGCCAAAGTCTAAGGCCGAACTACAGGCTTTCCTGGGCCTTCTGAATTTCTACAATTCCTTTCTTCCACATAAGGCTAGTGTAGCTGAGCCTCTTCACAGGCTATTAGACAAACAGGCAGTGTGGCAGTGGTCACAAAAACATGAGGCAAGTTTCAATGAGGTCAAACCTTACTCACTTCTAACAGTGTACTCGCACATTTCAATGAATCCCTTCCTGTGTGCATCGCTTGTGATGCTTCTCCTTATGGGGTAGGAGCTGTACTAAGCCACCTCAGGGCAGATGGAACTCAGGTTCCTGTTGCATACTACTCCAGAACCTTGTCTGCTGCTGAGCATAATTATGCTCAAATAGACAGGGAGGCTTTAGCTGTGGTTGCTGGAATTAAAAAATTCCATGATTTTTTATATGGCAGGCATTTCACGGTCTTCACTGACCATAAGCCTTTGTTGGGACTGTTTACCACACGTAAGCAAACTCCCCAAATCATCTCCCCCAGAATGCTAAGATGGTCTATCTTTCTTTCTGCCTATGATTTCTCCCTACTTCATAAACTGGGAAGGAAATGGGCCATGCTGATGGCCTCAGTAGGTTACCCCTGCCGGTAATAGAAGCTGACCCTGCTCCAGCTATCAATCTTCTCTCCATTCAGGCCTTGCCCGAGTCTCCTTTGAATGCCAGAGATGTAGCCGCTGAATCAGGCACAGATCACACACTTTCACGTGTCCTTTCTTGGGTTTTATCTGGATGGCCAGAGAGCTGTCCTGGCACTGAGTTTCAGAGTTTCTGGTCTAAAAGGAACGAGTTGTCCACTTTCCAGGGTTGTCTGCTTTGGGGAAGCAGAGTTGTCATTCCTACCTCAATGAGGACTAGGGTCTTAGGTTCCCTCCACGAGGGTCATCCTGGCATTGTACGCATGAAGGCGCTCGCGCGCAGCCACTTGTGGTGGCCTGGGTTAGATAGTGACATTGAAGCTAAGGTGCACGCATGCCACCTTTGCCAACGCTCGCGCCCCGAAATGCCACAAGCCCCTGTACATAGATGGGAGGAAACACAGTCTCCATGGTCGAGGGTGCACATTGACTACGCTGGGCCCTTTCAGGGTCAATTCTTCTTGGTCCTAGTTGACAGCCATCCAAAATGGCTTGAGGTTGTACCTGTATCTTCCACCACCGCTGCAAAGACTATTCAAGTACTGAGGGGGATCTTTGCTGCACACGGGCTTCCAGATGTCCTCGTGTCTGACAACGGCCCTCAATTCACTTCTTCCGAATTCCAAGCTTTCTTACAGGCTAACATGATTCGTCATGCCACCTCTGCACCTTTCCACCCGTCCATCAACGGTATGGCTGAACGCATGGTTCGCATCACCAAGGACGCCTTGAAGAAAATTACCTATGGAGACTGGCATCACAGGTTGGCTGACTTCCTCCTTTCTTATCGTACTACACCGTCCACCTCTACAGGGAGGAGCCCAGCTGAACTTCGTTGGGGGCGCAAACTGACTACCAAGCTTGACTGGTTGCATCCGGACAGACTGCCTCCTTCTGTTTCACACCCCAGGGCACCTAGGCAACTACTTGTGGGTGCCCCGGTTTGGACTCGTAATTACGGGCCTGGTCATTCATGGGTCCCCGCCTCTATATCCAGGGTCACAGGTCCTCTGTCTTACGAGGTGTCCCTGGACAACGGGCATGTCCTGCGTCGACACATCGACCAACTTCGCCCTAGATGGGACCTTCCCGCTGAGACTCATGGGTCTTTTCCAGGGGGGAGGGGGACCCCTTTGGGCAAGGGGAAGGGCATGGGCTGCTGCCCATTATCAATGAGGAAGCCACAAACGGCTCATCTCAAGAGTCCGCGAGTGCTCCAAACAGGAATTCAAGGAGCCCAACTAGATACCAGGCATCAACGCCTACTCCAGCCAGGGAGTCACCCCGGGGGCATAATCACTACCCACCCGCATCACACAGTACTCCAGTCAGGGAGGATACCCGGGAGCATCCCAATAAACCATTTCCCGCAAGAGACACTACCCCTGTCCCTAGAAGGGGGCAAACATACAGGGAGGTGGTCGAGGAACCAAATCCCGACTACAACACCTCTGACTTCACTCAGGGGATAACTGAGTTTTGGGACAGTACTGAAAACTCCACAAGCCTGGGGACAGAACGGGAACCAGGGGACAGACAACCTCCTGACAGGTCTTGGACAGACCTTGGAGGTTCTACAGGATCACCCAACAGTGACAGTCACTTAGAGGGGCCAGAGAGCCTGCAGCAAGGCAGGACAACCAGGTCAAACAAAGAAAGAAGCTCTGGCCTGACGAGCCCGGTGGGCAAGCAAGCAGGCCAGGCATTGGAGCACAGTCCTTGGGAACCACCAAGGCAAAACAAGGGGGACAGGCACGCATCATCAGTCAAGGGGTACTTGGCAAGTACCCAGAAGTTAGGAGGTCACAGAGAGCCAGGAAATCTCCTAAGTATTTAGAAGATTTTGTAACTCTATTGGCAAAACAGAGTTAACAGAGGGAACAGAACACTTAGATTAATGGAAGCAAAAGTAATACCTGGCATTGGGTAGTATGGCACTACACTCGCAATGGGTTATGTGTTACTATGGCATGGTTAATAGTTTAAACCCGGGGGGAAGGGGTGTTATGTCCTGAGCCTGTGCAAGCAGGCTCGGGGCATTGCAGGCGGTCCCGGGCAGGTGCAAGTTGCCTGCGACCAGACAGGCTGTCGCCAGTACTTGTGCGCATGCGCAAGTGCTGGCGCACCAAAAGTTGCAGATTGACCCGGGAATGGCCTATATAAGAGGCCAGGAGTTTTGGGCGTTGCCGGTGTCTTCCAACTGTAAGCTGAACTAAGAATAAAGAAGTCTTGAGAACTACAACTGCTTCTCGTGTCTTGCCATTTCGCGAAGGACGCAACAGATACCATAGCTTGGTAAGATAGAACAAGATAGTAAGATAGATAGTATCATCACCAGATGGATTCTCAGTTGGATGACCAATGGCCCTCAGCATATAGTCCTTAATGGAACTATATACTACTACTACTACTACTACTACTACTACTACTACTACTACTACTAATAATAATAATAATAATGTCTGGATAGTGGATGTGGCAGTGCCAGGAGACAGCAGAATAGACAAGAAAGAACTGGAGAAGATAATAAAATACAAAAACCTACAAATAGAAATAGAAAGACTGTGGCAAAAGCAAGCAAGGGTAGTACCAATAGTAATAGGTGCTTCGGGTGCAATCCCAAAACAACTGGAGCACCACTTGAACACCATCACTGGCATTGACAAATTTGCCATTAGTCAATTGCAAAAGGTGGCCTTACTAGGAATTGCTTCCATCTTGCGACGATATCTGTAATACCATCAAACATCCACATCTGCCTATCCCAGGTCCTTGGTAAGGACTCGATAAGTAGACAAAATGCCAAATCCAGTCTGAACATCTGGCTGACTGTGCGATGATCCATAATAATAATAATAATATTAACAGAGTTGAAATGAAATGAAATCTTATTTCATCCTTTGACGAAGTGACTAAACTAATAGATCAGCAAAATACTGTGGACGTATATACTTAGACTTCAGTAAGGCATTTGATAAAGTAGACCACAACCTACTCCTTGGTAAGCTAGAAAAAGATGGAATAGATAACTTCACCACCAGATGGATCTGTAGCTGGCTGGCAAACCAAACTCAATGAGTAGTCTTCAACAGCATTACATCCACATGGAGAGAAGTAAGCAGTGGGGTACCACAGGGTTCCGTCCTAGGCCCAATACTCTTCAATATCTTCATCAGTGACTTAGATGAGGGAATTGAAGGGGAACTCATCAAATTTGTAGATGACACCAAACTGGCAAGAGTAGCCAACACCCCAGAAGACCAACTAAGAATCCAAAAAGATATTGACAAACTTGAACAATGGGCCCTATCCAACAAAATGAGTTTCAATGTGAAGAAAAGCAAAGTTTTATATTTAGAAAGGAAAAATCAAAGGTACAAGTACAGATTGGGCAAGACTTGGTTTAAAAACGGTAACTATGAGAGGGACCTTGGAGTCCTAGTGGATGATCACTTAACCATGAGCCAGCAGTATGCAGCAGAACTAAGCCAAGCTAATACAACCCTGGGTTGTATAAACAGAGGCATAGAATCAAGATCACATGAAGTATAAGTACCACTTTATAAAACCCTAATAAGACCACACCTGGAATACTGCAGCCAATTTTGGTCACCATACTACAAAAAAGACGTTGAGAGTTTGGAAAAAAATCCAGAGAAGATCAAGGGCCTGGAGACTAAAACATATGAAGAATGGCTGCAGGATTTGGGTTTGGCTAGCCTAAAGAAAAAAAATTAGGGGAGACATGTTAGCAGTATTCCAGTATTTGAGGACCTTCCACAAAGAAGAGGGGGTCATGTTATTCACCAAAGCACCAGAGGACAGGACAAGAAACAATGGTTGGAAACTGATCAAAGAGAGAAGCAACTTGGAATTAAGGAGAAATTTCCTGACAGTAAGGACAAGTAACCAATGGAAAAGCTTGCCTTCAGAAATCGTGGGCGCTCTGTCACTGGAGATTTTTTAAAAAGAGGCTAGACAGTCACTTGTCTGAGATGGTATAGGTTCTCCTGCTTGAGCAGGGGGCTGGACTAGAAGACTTCCAAGGTCCTTTCCAGCTCTATTCTATTCTATTCTATTCTATTCTATTCTATTCTATTCTATTCTATTCTATTCTATTCTATTCTATTCTATTCTATTCTATTCTATTCTATTCTATTCTATTCAGATTGGACAGCCATTTGCCTGAAATGGTATAAAGTCTTTTGCTCAATTAGGTGGTCACTTCCAACACTGTTATTCTATGTTCTATATCATAAAATAACTAAAAGGATACTTTAAATGCACTTGTAAACTGATAAATATTTCTATTTTTCAAGTATTTGTACACAAATATATCCCTGATTTGTCTCAGCTGGTTCTGTTATGAGTCTAGGATCCAACTTTTCATGGATCCTATCTGGGTTATTTGCTCCCATTGTATGCCCTTTGAAGGATAATGCTAAAGAGTACTAAAAGCCTTTCAATAAAGTGGGTAATTAGGCAGACATTACTTAAAGCAAGCAGATAGATCAGTTAATGTATCAAGGGAGAAAGATTAAAAACCTTGAGAGTTATCAAATATTCTTATCAAAGAAATTGTGTTAAAGGAGAGAATAGAAGGAACATATTCCCAATATTTCTATTTAACTAAGGTTTGCTTTTCAGGAAAAATTGTTCACACAATGCTGGTGTTTGTCTTACGGAGAAACATCATCTGAGTTTATATACTAAGCTAAAGTACAATGTGATTTGATGACTACTTTGGTTTATGGCATAACATTTTAAGCCCTGTTAATTGTGAAATAATGGCACAGTATAACATATGAACCAGATCAGTGTGTTAACAAAGATTCAGTGGAAACCAAAAGTCATGGAAGTTGTTATCAAAACTGCACAAGTCCCTCTGCTCTCCTGAAGGTTTTAGTGTTGAATGTGACTGAAGGGCAAAATAATAATGCGGGATATAATCATATTAATTGCATTTAATGAATTGAATTGAATTACAATGACATTTAAATTAATATTAAATTAAAACACATCCTAGACCTACCTATTTCTTTGTCTTGGTTATATACATATATATGACAGCAGCTTCTGGCATGTCACTCGAAAACCAAGTATATTCTTTGGACCAAAAATAATTGCATACCCTTTGATTTATATAATTAATAATTGCTCAGACAAATCAATCTGATGGATACCTGTAATTTTTATAGCCCTGTTCCAAGCTGCCCTAAGGTTTGGCAGGGCACTTCTGCATTCAAATGCCAGTTTTGCCTGAAGACTGAAGCAACTGCTTCAGTAGCAAAAATAAAATAATAATAAAAAAAATCCAGTGTAAAAGTTTGAAAGAGAAGTTATGTAATTAATTAGATAATTACCCCTTTTATCCCTGAAGGCATGGAAGATTTCTCTCTTTCAGTTTACAGGTTTTATATTTTGGCTGGCATTCCAATGATTAGACTTGCATGAAGGAGGGAAATCAGCTAATGAACACTCCTCCTCTTACTTGGATCTGCCTCTTGAATCTGCTGGAGGCAAAACAGGGATTCTAATAGCCGTCCATCTACTTCTTGCAGGATGCCATATATATAAACAGAGATCCCAAAGATACTTTTTCATGAGGCAAGTTGACTTTCTTGGACTCTCTATAAACAGAGAGCAAATCCTATTCCTCTTTGGGAAGTCAGCCCCCCACAGAAGGAATATTAAAAGGGCAGGAAAATATATTTCCTCAAAGGATCTTGAAGAGGCAGGAAAGCATGCCCAGTTTTCTTAATAGCTCCAGGTCTCCCTTCCCCAAGCAGAAACCAGCTTTATAGAGATGCAGATGTAAATCCAGGGAGCTAGGAGATTAAGAAGACAAAGACCTAAAATCTACATACCCCATAAGAGTCATCAACCCCAGGGAAGCAGGATATGACCTTTGGACATAATAAGATTGACCCATCACCATCAGAATACCAGAAAGGCACACTCAGACTCAGGTCAAAGTTCATGCCACAGGAACAAATCCAAGCAAAAGGCTCAGAGGGTATAAAAACCCACTCTCTACATGTGTTCAGCCCTTTTTTTTTCATTTCTCTTGCTGCCCAAACCATCTTCCTGTCTGGCATTCCTTTCCTATAAACTACAACCTTCTTTTTAAAGCAGTTACCATGTTGTTTATCCTCGGCTTGGACTGAACCACAATGAAGACTTTTCTTTCAACACCTCTTATCCTACCTAGTTGGATAACAAAATGTCTGCAAACAAACAACCAAGCTCAAGAGAGCATCAAGGAATCCACGGGGTGAATAGTTACAAAGTATTACAATTGCAGATGGGGAAAGATCCTTAACAAAGAATTAATAAAGCAGTCTTGCACTTTTTATTGCACCGTAGTTCCAGAATTTGGGGGGAAATTACAAAGATTGGGGATAAAAAGCTCTAGATAAATTTTAAAAGAAAACAAAGCAACACAAGTGTATACTATCCACAGACATTATGTTCAAATGACACAGTGTACTGAAATATAGAGCTTTAAGCTTTAGCCCCAATGAGATAAATTCCTAGTCCTTATAAGATCGCTTTGATGAAGGAGAGGGGGAATGGTGTCTCAATAGGCCTCACTTGTGACTAATAGGCCTAGGATTTGAAATGCCAAATAGAGATCTTGTGATAACTAAATCATTCCTTAATCTGGAATTAAAACCCAAAATTTCAATAAATAGTTATAAATAAAGAATTCATTCATTAATGCAGATACAGATACCAAATTACAGGAGGATTTGATTTCAATATCTGTTCTTAGAAAGTAGGTTTCCATGTGCATTGTTATTTTCTGCCAAATTATTGTCAGTCCTAATATATTTTAGTTGTGTTTAAACTAATCAACTGGCAGAAGGAAGGAAAGAAATCCTTTTTTTTTGTTTCTGCTTACATCTATTTGCAAAGGAAAGACATGTTAGTCTGTTGCAATTAAAATAACAAAAAGCTTGTGGTGCTTAAAGAGGTATTAATTATGGCACTTAATGGATTAGTTCAGAAAGCTTATTTCAATTTTGTTCATCTTCAGTGTTGTTCCACAAGATCCCCCTTATTGCTTCTCTACACATCTTCCTAGGCTTTCTGTGACTATGAATGCAAATTATGGGCAGGCACTTATTCCCTATAGTCTGTAGTGCATCAAGAGGATTATCACAATTCCATGATAGGTATGGATATTAATTATTTTCCACAAATGAATACACATAAAATTATTGATATTTTATTAAATCACTGGGATAGAATTCACAAAAATAAGAGTTGAAAAGATCATTTGTGTTTTATTATTTGCTCTAAAATGTATTATTTTAAAATTAATAAATAAAAGTATGAATCAATGCTTTCCGTAAAAGCTTTCCTAGTTGTAAACCAAAATTTAACCATACATCTCCCAAATATGAACCATCCATAACAATTATATATGAGTACCAATTGGTATTGTTATTTCATTGAAATATACTTATCAGATTTTCTGGTTCAGATAATGAGGGGAACATCAGTTATCTGTGATGAAGCAGGGCCTGTTAGATTTGCTTTCTCCAGGCAACTGATAGGTCCTGTTGGGTTCTAGAGGGAGCTTGGGATTTTCCCTGAGGAAATTGATGCATTACCAAAATACAAATCAAGCTAAAATATATCCCTAAAAAGAGACAAATATCAATACTTTGAGCTAGGCCAGGTCAGGAAACAAACACCACAGGAAATACTGGAAAGAAAAAAAAAATCCTCCCTTTTATAACAAAAAGAGTTGTGGCAAAGCCAGTATAAGTCCCCCCCCCCAATATTGTCTTTGTTTCTGGAATTATGTTTTGCTAACCAGAGCAGTTATTTTCCAAGGTCATCTCTGTAACTTTCTATAACAAAATACATTCATTTACATAACATTTGCATATGCTCATTTGAGCTAAATCTTAAAAAATGTCAAAATTATAAACTCAATGCATTTCACACTATGGAAAATCTTGGACTTAGGGGGCCAGAACTATGTGCTACCTGGGTATATCAGCATGTGGCCCTTTAGGCTTCTTTTCAAATGGTACCTTATCTTTCTATCACCAGGCAGCCTTTTTGACAAGGCTTCAGGTCAAAAGCTGACAATCTTTCAATATTTCAAAGTGATTGTGTTTTGTAAAGCATGTCCACCCTCTGCAGCCATGAAAAACATCTATTTTGGCGAAAAGTATGTCACCTAGTTAATTGCCTGTATCAGGTATTATGTGGCAAAACTCTTAAGAGTTAGAACTGGACTACAAATTATTTTTCTTCAAGCTTCTTAACAGAATAACTGAGTTGGAAGAAACCTTGCAGGTCTTTTAGTCCAACCCCTTGATGAAGCATGAGACCCTATATCAGTGGTGGCGAACCTATGGCACGGGTACCACAGGTGGCACTCGAAGCCCTCTCTGTGGCACACGTGCTGTTGCCCCAGCCCCACCTCCTCCCGTGGCTCCCTTCTCACTAGCAGCGTCCCTGGAGGAGAATCGCCCCTGGGTGCAGCACACACGGAGCAGCGCAGCCAAGGACATAGCCGGGCAGCAGAGACACAACTCTACCCTCGCACCCCACAGTGTGCAGATGTTGCTGTGGGGTGTGAGCAGAGGGCATGGCTGCCATGGTGCTGCAGGGCTGCCTTGATGATCTGCTGCAGGCCATGGAGGCGGTGCATATCCCTGCGGGTGGGTGGGGGTGGAGTAGGCAGGGTGGGAGGTGGAGCAGGGGCTGGGGGGCGGGTTTTGGGCACTCGGTCTCTAAAAGATTCACCATCACTGCCCTATATCATTCCAGATAAGTGGTTGTCCAGTCCCTTTTTAAAAGTATCCAGTAATGGAGCACCCACAACTTCTGAAGGCAACCGTTCCACAGGTTTACTGTTCTCACTGTTTGGATGTTTCTCCTTAGTTCTAGGTTGCTCGTCTCCTTGATTATTTTCCATCCATTGTTTCTTGTCTTGCCTTTGGTACTTTGGAAAATTGGTTGACACCCTTTTTTTTTGTGGCAGCCCTTCAACTATTGGAACACTGCTATCATGTCTCCCCCTAGTCCTTCACTAGATTAGACATACCGTAAATGCCGGCATATAAGACGACTTCCGCGAGCGTTGAAATCGGCGCCAAAGACGGGGGTCGTCTTATACGCCGAGTCGTCTTATACTCCGGAAATACTGGTAGTTTCCGGCGTATAAGACGACGTTCTAGGAATGCGGCCCGGCTATAAAGGCGGGGGTCGTTTTATACACCGGGTCGCCTAATACGCCGGCATATACGGTACCCAACTCCTGTAACCATTCTTCCTATGTTTTAGCCTCCAGCCCTCTAATCATCTTTGTTGCTCTTTTATGCACTTTTTCCAGAATCTCCACATCTTTTTTTTTATAATATGGTGACCAAAACTGGATGCGGCATTCTAAGTGTGGTCTTGCTAAGGTTTTATAAAGTAGTATTAATACTTCACATGATCTTGATTCTATCCCTCTGTTAATGCAACATAGGACTGCGCTGGCTCTTTTGGCTGCTACCGCACAAGTGATTGTGCACTAGGACTTCAAGATCCCTCTCACAGTTACTGCTATTAAGCTAGGTTTCACCTAATCTTTACCTGTACATTTGATTTTTCTTGTGTAAAACCTTACTTTTATCTACACTGAATTTCATTTTCTTAGATACGGTCCAGTGTTTAAGTCTTTTGAGATCAAGCTATTTTCCAAAGCACCTGAAGGCAGGACAAGAAGCAACGGATAAAAACTAATCAAGGAGAGAAGCAACTAGGAACTAAGGAGAAACTTCTTGACAGTTAGAACAATTAACCAGTGGAACAACCTGCCTCCAGAAGCGGTGAATGCTCCAACACTAGAAGTTTTTAAGAAGAGACTGGACAGCCATTTGTTTGAAATGGTATAGGGTTTCTTGCCTGATCAGGGGGTTGGACTAGATGACCTCCAAGGTCCCTTCCAACTTTATTATTATTGTCATCTGAATTTTGAGCCTATCTTCTGGGCAGCTGGCTATTCCTGCCAGTTTAGTGTCTTCTGTAGAGTTGTAGGGAGTTTCTTGTAGGGAGATTTCTCTCTTACCATTACAGTGTCTAACTATTGTATGCCAACCTTTGAGACCAGAACTCATTATTTATTCATTCATTCATTTTATACAACCCCCATTTAAACAGTCCTCCTCCTCCTCCTTGAAATGAGCCAAATGATATCAAGTGCATTACACAAATAGTATGAATTATATGTTGTACATCATTTGAACCAAGACCAATGCAAATTTCATATTTTATGTCAGTTGAGTGCTTGTAGCAGTTACCTGTGCTTATAAGGATGAAATAAAGAGGATGGAGAACACTTCTAGGCTGCAAGACATTGATTGTTCACTTCAAAGCTATTGTTACAGCATCATATTACCATCTTATAATGTGGCGATAATACTCAGTATGTTTCAGAGACAACTCAAAGAAATCTTGTAAATGTTATTCAGCAGAAAATGAATCAATGAGAGATTATTTTGTGATAAAGCCTTAGGATCTGTTGTCCCAGGAGATCCAGGCTTCTTGTTTTACAAACTAAACTTTGCAAAGTGGATGTTTATTCTGGCATATTCATCAGGCAAATATAAAACATGAAATACATCTTTGACAAAGGCAATTTAGCTATATACATGAAGATAAGGGAAATGCTGTATATTAAAATTAATGTAATCCTGTAATAGAATGCTGATCATATTTATCTAATGAAGGGGGATGTTATCAGCATACACAGTTCCAGTAGGATACATATACTGTGAGGGCTAAGTATTTTTGTAAGTTTTGAATTATACAACCATGTTTATTCTCAACCTGTTTTTAAAATGTATAGGTATGTCTACTTAATCTGTATCTCTTTTGAACTGCTTTGGACTCAAAAAATATTTTTTTCCCCTTAAATTGGGCTTACTGTAATTCACTGTAAGAATTAGCACAAAATATTATTTTGCTGTTGTCTTCCTCAAAAGACCCCACTGTAAAATGATCTAAGTAATTTTTAGATGCTTTAGACTACAAAAGTATCGCTTCTTTTCACATATCAATATTAATATATACAAAAATATAGTTGCCTTCTAATTAAGTAGGTATTATGAAATGCTTCAATGTACATGTTTTTAAATTTTACCACAGAGGTTTAAAGTATGTAATAGAAAATATAAAATCAGAAGTTGTAATCACATAACCTTAGCAGTAAAGGGGTACAAAACATTGTGATACGTGCACTGTACTATTTTCACACTGGGACAGAATTATACAGACATTTCTTCTTAAAAAATTATCCCATAAATGTAAAAGAAAAAAATGTTATTATTATGTCAACAATGTTTCTTGAACTAATATGTAAAGAGCTTAATTTGGGCCAAATTAGATGCAATTTGTTATTCTTCCATATTTTTGAGGCTCTATTGAAAGTGCCAGATTTGAGACACACCTGTTACAACTTGAGTTCAGAGTGCATGAAGATCACTTGTCATCACACCTATTTACCAGAATCCCAATAAAGTGTTCTGACTGTTGTTATTTTTGCTTGTTGCTATTCCTTGGTAACATTTACTGCAGTGGATGATGATGACATAAAGCACTTTTTACTGAAAGCATCCCAACTGAGGAATGAGAGGTTCATTAGCATCTAACTTAATTTATGTGCTAATTATTTTTCCCTCAATTTATTCCAAGAGTAATTAATTTGATTTTATCCATTATTTCTATGCTGCATTTATGTCCTTTCATGCTGCCTTATTTTATTACATGTTTTGTATATATTTCTTTTTTGCTTTTAGTCATATTGAATAAAAGCATAGTATACAATTCTATATATAATTAAGTGTTTCTAAAAAAGTATTTATCCCTTTTCAGATTTTCTGAATTTTTGCATATATGAGCCAAGAATGTGTTGCAGCTGACAAAAAAGCCAACACAGTCCTAAACTGCATTAACAGAGGGATAGAATCAAGATCACATAAATACCAGCTTATAATGCCTTGGTAAGATACACTTGCATCTAATTTTGGTTGTCAGGATATTAAAAAGACATCGAGGCTCTAGAAAGAGTGCAAAGAAGAGTAACAAAGATGATTAGGGGAATGGAGGCTAAAGCTTATAAAGAACAGTTGCTGGAATTAGGTATGTCTTTAACAAAAAGAAGGATTCGGGGTAACATGATGACAATATTCCAATATCTAAGGGGATGCTACAAAGGGGTCAACCTATTCTCCAAAGCACTTGAAGGCAGAACAAGAAGCAATGGATGGAAATTAATCAAGAAGAGAACTAACCTAGGAGAAATTTCCTGACAGAGCAATTAATCAGAGGAATGACTTGTCTAGAAGTTGTGGGTACTCTAGCACTTGAAGTTTTTAAGAATAGATTGGACAATCATTTGTAGGAAATGGTATAGGGTTTCCTGCTACAGCAGGACTAGAAGATCTCCAAGATCCCTTCCAACTCTGTTATTCTGCAAATCTAAAAATGCCTAAAAGAGAGAATCAAATGAATAAATGTGAACAAGCCTATACTAAATCATTAAGAGGAAGATATATGGTATATGTAACAGGATTCTGTTAGAGTAATTGTCCTCTCAATATCTTCCTTTCCAAATAAAGAATGTCTCCTTTTTGCAATTTATTCTACATCCATCATCAAGCTTTAATTTAAATCAGAAATTAATCTGTCAGGTTTTCTTATGTAGTTTTATATTAACAATGAACCCATGACTAAAGAAATGTCTGTGAAATTATTTTTTAAACAAATAAATAAGCTTCATTTTAAACTGACAATACAAATGGATATTTCCAAAGCATCAGAAGGCAAGGCAAGACATAATGGATGGAAACTAATCAAGGAGAGAAGCAACCTAGAATTAAGGAGACACTTCCTAATAGTGAGAACAATTAACTAGTGGAACAGCTTACCTTCAGAAGTTGTGAGTGCTCCATCAGCGGAGATTTTAAATAAGAGACTGGACAGTTACATGTCTGAAATGGTATAGGGTCTCCTGTTTGAGCAGGGTTAGACTAGAAGACCTCCAAGTTCCCTTCCAGCTCTATTCTGATTGACTGATTGACCAGCTTCAAAGCAGTTTTTTTACTACTCTCATGTCACAGCAAATTTAGCAGACAAAAGCTGATTACATAAACCTTGGTTTGTAGATAGGAACAGAAATATTGAGCAGTATCTATTCCTCACATCTTCTATCACAAGTCAAAGCCTCTTTAGATTTTATGCAACATTCACATTTGCTATAGGTATAATGTTACATGTTTAAACAATAAAAATAGGAATGGAAATAGTCTTACAAGCAGGACAATTAGTCTACTATCTAGGAAGCAGTGATTATCTAGACTTCACACCAAACATGTTTATTATGGAATTGCCAATATAATAATGGTGTAACTGTATAGAAGTTAAAATGATTCTCTGAGCATAAAATTGGCTGGTTTTAAACAAGTTTCTAGCTGTTGTGGGCACAGAGATAAACCTGAACACATGGACAGCAGAGAAAAATTGGAGAAAGCATTTAAGCATGACTGTGCCAGTTGTCAAACAATGGGAATTAAATGTTTTACAGTATACTGCCCATGATAATTAGAAGCAAAATATGCAGCCATATAAAACATATTTATTCAGATGGTATAATCCAGTTTGGTTTTGATCAGAATTTTGGATACTTTTCATGAGATACTAAAAATTACTTTTGAGCTATTCCACTTTAAGATCTGCAGACACGGTGTAATATATATATATATATATATATATATATATATATATATATATATATATATATGTAGGTCTTTGTTGTTCGGGTTTTCTCCCACGTAAAATTGGAAGTGTCTTGGCGACGTTTCGACGAAGTCCCATTCGTCATCTTCAGGCTGGTGCTTTCAGCTTCGTGCCTCGAGCAGCAGTGTGTGGTCTTGGCTGTTTCTTCCTTTTAACTGCCAATGGAGGTATAAACTGATTGGGTGGGAGCTTGGCTGTGTTCTGATTGGGTGGAGGTGTGTTCTGATTGGTTAGGGGCTTGGCTGTGCTCTGATTGGCTGGGAGGTTGGCTGTGCTCTGATTGGCTGGGGGGTTGGCTGTGCTCTGATTGGCTGGGGGAGTGTTCTGTTTGGTTGTGCTCAGGTTAGTCTGAGTTGCAGAGGGATTCAAGATTTTGGGCTGCCCTGCCATTCCTTGGCTTCGCGTTCTTGGTCGTGCTTCCTCTTCATGGAGGGTGTCAGTTTGCTTCATGTATGGATTGGGGGGGTTTAAAGTGGCTAATGATGCAGCTGTGGTCTGGCTTCTGGTTTGTGGTCGTGCCTCCTAGTCAGTGTGGCTTTGGGTTTGTTTTTTGCGTGGATGTTTGGTGGTGACCTCCTGTGTGGTTTTTGTGAGTGTGGGTCTGGTATCATTTTTTGTGTTAGGGAGTCGTTTGTCCATGAGGGCGGGTTTCCAAATGGCTGGTAGGCGGGAGGTATCATCTCGCTTGTTCATGCTGTGTGGGCGTTTTTCTATCTCGATGGCTTCTCTGATTATTCTGTTATTACAATGTTCACTTTTGGCAATGGTTCTGGTATTTTTAAAGTCAATTTCATGTCCTGTAGCTTTAAGGTGTTGGACCAGGGAAGATGTTGGTTCCTCTTTTTTGACTGAGTTCTTATGTTCTTCAATGCGTGCACTTATTCTTCTGTTGGTTTGTCCGATGTATGTGGTGGGAAAAGTGGTGCATGGGATTTCGTATACTCCTTGATTTTCTAATTCAATTTTATCTTTGGGGTTTCTAAGGATGGTGGATATTTTTCTGTTTGTGCAGATGCTGTTTTGATGTTGTGTTTATGGAGGATCTTACTGATTCTGTCTGTGGTGCCTTTTATGTATGGGAGGAGGGCTTTGCCGTTTTCTTGTTCTTTGTCTTGGATTTTAGTGGGGGTTTCTTTTTGGATTAGGTTTGTAATCTTATTTCTATGGAATCCATTGGATGTTAGTACATTGGTGAGAGTGTGTAGTTCGGTTTTTAGGTGTTGTTCGTCAGCTAAGCGTTTTGTTCTGTAGATGAGTGTCTTGGCTACGGAGTTGATCTGTGCTGGGTGGTGGTGTGAGAGAGCGTGCAGATAGCGGTTTGTGTGTGTTTTCTTCTGCTAGATGGTGTGTCCTAGGGAGCCATTGGATTTCTTGTAGACTAAGACATCCAGGAAGGGAAGTTGGTTGTTAGTTTCTGTTTCCATGGTGAACTGTATTTTGGGGTGTAGGCTGTTGAGGTGTGTGAGGACACACCATCTACCAGAAGAAACACCACCACCTAAAACCCGAACTAACACCACCACCTAAAACGCAAAAAACAAACCCAAAGCCACACTGACTATGAGGCACGACCACAAACCAGAAGCCAGACCACAGCTGCATCATTAGCCACTTTAAACCCCCCCAATCCATACATGAAGCAAACTGACACCCTCCATGAAGCGGAACGCAAGAACACGAACGCGAAGCCAAGGAATGCAGGGCAGCCCAAAATCTTGAATCCCTTCTGAACTCAGGACTAACCTGAGCACAACAACAGAAAACACTCCCCAGCCAATCAGAGCACAGCCAACACCCCAGCCAATCAGAGCACAGCCAACCCCCAGCAATCAGAGCACAGCCAAGCACTAACCACAGACACACCTCCACCCAATCAGAAACACAGCCAAGCTCCACCCAACAGTTCATACCTACACTGGCAGTTAACAGGAAGAAACAGCCAAGACACACACTGCCGACTCGAGGCACGAAGCTGTGAAAGCACCAGCTGAGATGACGAGGGACTGCGTCGAAAACGTTGCAAGACACTCCTTTTACGTGGGAGAAACCCGAACAACCAAAGACTTCATACAAATACCCGCGAAAACCTCAGAAAACAAATATCGAACCTCTACGGGGAGGAAATCCACCATCTGACCAGGACCTATGAAAAACTTGAAGGCCAAAGAGCTTCCATTTTATGTGACCTCGCATTCCTACGTAACTGCCGAGATCAAAATCTAATCCCCACATGTTTCCAACTGAAATTCCACTCCAACTCTGCAGCCACCAAACGGATCCTGAAAAGAACAGAATGGGCCCTAATCAGAAATGAACTTCACACAAAAAGATTCCTCCTAGACCGAATTAACAAAGATCGCCTCACACCTCCACCTCAAACTCAGCACAAGATCACCCGCCACTTTGGGCAAATCCAAACAACTCGCCGTCTGGAGAGCCGAAACACAGACCACCTTCAGACAGATACACACACAAAAACCCGAAGACTACAAGAAAGCCCCCCCCCCCCGAAACCACAACCTCTCCTCCCTCACAGCCACACATGAAACAAACAGTGCATAACATCTCAGATAGGATCCTCACCAAAGCCGAAACCAATGTCCTTTCCAAAGGATTCAACTTTGCAGTCGCTCCCAAACAAATCCCCACTGAAACCATTATATGTGGAGTTGAAACCAGCCTGACCAAAATCAACCCCGACGACGCTAACAGAATCAGACTCGAAATCACCAACATCCTCTGCACCAGCAGCCACCCAAAAGCAACTTATCCAAAGAGGAACAGACAGCACTATGTAACCTGAAAGAAGACACCAGCCATAAATCCTACCAGCAGACAAGGCAACGCCACCGGGTGGTTATGAAAAACACATTGACTACCAAGAACCAAAATTAACAACTACTCCAAGACTCCACATACAAACCCCTAAATACAGATCCCACCACCTACCTGGAAAAAACCACCAGAACAAAGATAAAAGCCTCCCCCATTAGCGAAGAGATCCAGCAAAGAATCATTCCCAGAGAGAAATCATCCAGATGCCCTAAACTCTATGGTCTCCCCAAGATACACAAAGAAGGAACCCCACTCAGACCTATAGTCAGCTCCATAGGCTAACCTCTACAAAACCTAGCCAAATTTCTCGCCAAACAACTACAGCCCTATGCAGAATCCATCACCTCACACGTAAAAAACTCATTCCAGTTTATAGAGATCATAAAGAAACAAAACTTACAGCCCAGCGACCTACTAGTGAGCTTCGATGTCATATCCCTCTTCACCCAAGTGCCTATCAAAGAAGCCTTGACAGCTAGTCAAAACAAATATAACCCCCCCAAACACATCTTAGATCTGACCAACCACTGCCTATCCAACACATACTTCATCTATAATGGACAAAAATACAAACAAACAGAAGGAGCACCCATGGGATCACCCCTCTCACCTGTCATTGCCAACCTCTACATGGAACACTTTGAAACCCAAGCTCTAGAAAAATCGGATCACAAACCAAAACTCTGGCTCAGATACGTAGACGACACCTTCATAATCTGGCCACATGGGAAAGAAAAACTGGACAACTTCCTCACACACCTCAACAGCCTACACCACAAAATACAGTTCATCATGGACACAGAAGCTAATAACCAACTTTCCTTCCTGGATGTCTTAGTCTACAAGAAACCCAATGGCTCCCTAGGACAC